>NW_009923141.1:16499-74480 GCF_000696875.1 Nestor notabilis
ATGGGTTTGATCAGATGGGTCAAGCTCTGAACTTGAGAATTCCTCGTTCCTCCTCACGTCTGCCTTTGGAGACCAGGATATTCACAAAGCTATTTTGTTACAAAAGTTAAGAAGCGCCCTGGCAAACTCATGCCATACATGACAAAAAGCAGATCCTCCCAAGTGGAACAGAGCATACGTTTTCCTTTCAGATTTACCCAAAAAGAATTTTCATTGTTCATAATAATTTAATCCAGGTTCTCTTCTCTCTTTACATGTTATTTACTGAGAAGTTCAATGTATAAACTCATTTATCTACTTTCTTTTGCTGTTAAAAAGTTTCAGGAAAATATTGGAGAAAGTTAAGTATAATTATTGTTCAGCTTTTGGTCTGCCTCTTGAGACTGCCCTCTCTGGGCAAATACTAATGATTATTTTTCTGATACCTCTCTCTGAGGAAAAGAGTCTGCTGTTGCGCTTTATTTCCCTGATCTCCTTATACAGTCAGTGAAAAGAGAGTTTTTCTGCAGAGGAAATTCAAAGCATCCAAACGATCCTCCTCTTCTAAGTCACTCTCTCCAGAGACTGTTCTCTTCCACTGGTTATAGGTGGTATATCAAACTTGTGTTAAAACCAACAGTACCACTTCCTTGGGACATTTTTGCACAACTAATGCAATTTTAGGTTTGTTCTCTTATAATTTTATTTAGCTGTATCTTTCCAGCTCTAGCTGGGATATCTCTGGGAATAAGCATAAGTAGTCCAAAAAGCTCCAGGGAGATCTGTTGTGTGGGGTTGCTGGTTGGAAATCTTTTATTAGACAGTATTGTGATGAGCCTTTGGAAAAGTCCTCATAATGTGTCTCATAAGAAACCAATGATCCACAGTTAGAGAGGTGTTCAGCCTGTATTTCCGTGGGGCCGTAGCTATGTTTGTGGATGAAAGGAGGCCTGCTGCCTAAAACAGGTCCTGGTTGAAGGACATTTGCTGAGTTGGACCTAATAGTCCTCCTGAAGGCACCAGCTCATGAAGAACAAATGCTTCAAGATGTGTCCTTAAGTAAGAGTAAGGCATTATTAGTTTTCTTACTTTTAACAAGAAGGGAGTTGCCAGTTTCCTGTTAGCAGATTCTGGTTAAATCAGAGCTGATTTTCAAGGCAACTGGAGCAGATGTCTGAGTGTCACTGCAATCATGCCCAAACTATAACCATTGCACAGTAGGCAGAACTGTGGTTTGTGGTTATCTTGGCAGAATCCTGGGCTTGCAGCTGGAGGGGGGTCAGGTGACTTGTGGCTATGTTGGCCCCTGACTTCCCATGCAGCCTTCTATGTTTCAGCTGGCTGAATGCTGTGCCTGCTGTATCCAGCTAGAAGAAGAGTCCCTGCGCCTGCAAAGCCTGTGTAATGAGCACTGTTCTGACTTCTCCCTTCCTGGCTGATTTCAAGCATCTCTGGTAAAGTCATTTTTCCTCTCATCATCCTGATGCTGTCACACCCACACCCTAATTGGAGAACCTTCCCATCATCTACCACTTCACCCTTATCACCAGTGATCCTCTGTCTCTGTTCTCAACCCTTCCCAGCCAATTCATTCCCCATTCACTGCTCTGTCCTCTCCTTCTGAATCTGTTGTCTGCACAGCTTAAAAAAATCTGCTTTTCTGTCACCAAAATTGAAGCAACCTTTTATAACATTTTAAGACACAGTCAACAAATTCTGAAACACAAGGGGATATTCAGACTTCCATATTCAGAATCCATAAGAAGATTCAAGATCTGTATATTTTGGGAAGATCCACGAGTTTTGGGTTAGTCTGAGAAGTTCTACTGACAATAGTGAGTATTTCAGCAGAATCTTATTGATGAGCATCTCATCTCACTCAATTTATTTTTTTTTCATATACCTACATGTGCTATTCTCTGCTGTTTACAATTACCATGTATTGAGATCAATTTTGTTTGGTTTTGTAGAGGACAGTTTGTTTCCAAATTTACAGTGGCATTTTAAAATCCATTAATAGAAACTTTGTTCTCAGACAAAGGGAACAAGACAATGATGCTTAAAACATTCTTCCTCCTGACTAGATCAACAACAGGTTGGGTTTTTTTAAACAGATATTTTCATGAATACCTCCCATTTCACCTATTTCTCTTCCAGATTATTTTAGTTTCAAAATAATCCACCAATCCTTTCTCTATGTATCACACATCTGGAACATTTAAATTAACTGCGGCATGCTCATTGGTAGAACAGAAAATGTTATGAGGTCCATGTCTCTGCACTACCATAACCTGTTTGCGAACTCTTTGCAAGCTTTGTTAAAATTTTGTTGAGGATGGCTTCCCACCATTAGATCTGGTTTTGGTCAGTATCCAAGTCATTGATAAGTACGTTTCATTTTCTTTAAACAGATGTTTAATCTGTCACATGTAATGCCGATCACAGTAGGTAATTCCACGTGATCTTCTCAGTTCTCTTTCAGACTTTACAGGACAGGCAACCCTTACTGAGGCAGTGCAGGAACTTCATTTGTCTTCTGTTCGTTGTCATGCGTGGCTGTCACAGAAAATAATTTCTCACAGTACCATATGTGCTAGAACTATTATTCTGCTCTATGCTATATCACATTTATTTTATGTTGACTGACGCTTGTTTTTCACATTTTTAGATCAAAAGGAGTGATTCCGTAACACGTTCTGAAGGTGTTTAACAAATTCACAGTTCTTGCCACACTACATCCTAGAGAGATGAAAATAAATGCTATTGGTGTTCAGTCTGAGACCAGGCACTACCATTTGATACAGGTATGGAAACAGTAGTTTGTTCATTTTGGGAGAAAAAGGAGATTTGTCAAGTGTGAAACAAGTTAGTCCTCTCTATGTATTACATGAGATGAACCTAATTCTTTGGAAAGTATGTTAGGAAGAGATAAGTTGCCTGCAGTTTGCATTGACTTGAACTGCACATAGACGATATTTAAGGGCAGGAATAGATACGCTACCTACAGAAATGACAGGAAGATTATCTTGAAGTATTAGTTCTCACAGTGCATCACAAACTATTTTTTAAGTCCTAGAAAGTGGCATGCATTCAGCTCAGGTCCCTGTACAGGCATTAATCTCATTGTGAATAGAGAAACTTATTGATCATGTGATTCAAAGTTAGAATTGCAGAACCAGGCCCTAAGGAGAGAAACATTTTCAGCCGATGCTTCAAATGGTCATTCCTATGCCATGTGTCACTTCATCATTGGAGCATTTTGTCACATTCAAATCACATGTTAAAAAAACCCTCTTGAGTCCTGACAGCTGCTCAGGACACAGGTAGACAGGGTCGCTACTTGAATTTTGCTGTTGCAACAACAAAAAAGGATAACTAAGATGGAAAAAAATCTTTGCCTCAGTATGGTTTCTGTTCTTGATTTTTAACATTTGTGCATGTGTGGCTTTGCTTGTTGTGATTTTGCTTTTCCTGAGGCATATGCTAGTGTCCCTTATCAGGGAACTGCATAAGGAGTTAAGTCAGGCCTTGGTCTCCTGTCCTGCCTTATAGCAATGGACTGTGGATGGACTATGCTCCAAGAATTCCTGAGAGGAGGAACAAAGAAGAAAAGGGACCAAGTTCTGCAATAAAACCCATCATGACCTGGTGTTTTAACAGGTCTTTTGCTGTGGGTTTTTTCTTTTTACTTGTTCAAGTGTCCTTGCAAGCTTGCAGAGGTGGTGTCAGTATTCTTGAGTAGTTCAGGAAACTGTATTTTTTGTTCTTTTCTGCAGACATGATCCATTTCTGTGTAGGATGATCACTTAATTCAGCATCAGAACATAAGCTTTTGGCTGCTGAGGTATATGCCAAATAGGACTGATTGCTTATAGCCAAGAATAAATCCAAGAATTTAGACATACTAAGGAACAATTTGATTACCTTCTTGATCCTTTCTTTGCAAGAAGGAAGACCAGTTTTTCTTCTCCCCTCCTCCTTCAAAAATAATATTCTTTACAACGTGAAAAGCTGTCATGTATAATAAAGGGCCTAGGTGCATGCCATCAATGCTGGGTGGACTTATGCCAAGAAGAAGATATTAAGACCTGTTGCAAACAGAATAGCTGAGTGAGTTTTATTGCCCAGTGTGGGAGCATGGATATCGTGTTAGCTCATCTGACCATGGCACATCTGTAGTAAAAGTGCAAATGGTACGGATTACAGGAGACCTTGTGAATGGGTATTGCTTAGCAACAACACATGTTTAGGTCACAAATTTGGTGACATAATTCATGCTAGGTCACAAACTTTGTGACATAACTCATGCTGGGGATGAATAGGTAGTATCTGAATGCATACATAACAGGCATAATGTTCAAAGTAACCCTTTTACTGCCTTCTGGCAACAGCATTACCTTTCTGCATTCCTTCTTTATAAAGCAGTGTTAGGGACAAGAAATTTAACTTTTCCAGAAATTGGAGAATGGTGAAGTTCATTTTTCTACAGAAATTTCTTCAATGGAATTTCTGTTCTCTGTCTGGCTATAAATACATAGACCATATGGTCAAGAGTCAATGTTGCTGTTGGGATCTTGACTTTTCCCTGATTATTTTTCCTTTTTGTGCACATTTTAATGTTGTGTTTTTACATTACGATACAGTATCTTGAATGTTTTGATGTTATAGAAGGAAAGTTAGAATTTAGTGTGGCTAATTGGATTTTAAGGATCACATCTCAAAAAGCTGGATTTCCTGCTGCTGGCATTTTTAGTCCTTTTCAAACAATAGGTCAGGCCTACCCATGTTACCCTTCTGTCACGATGATCATACCTTTGCAACAAATAGGCATATTTCTGGCAGATGTTTTCACATGTAGTCTGAAAATTGATTTCTGAATGTGTTAGTTTTTAAACTTAAGTATGTACTGTGTTACTTTACATATGTTAACTCCCTTAGGACTTTGATAATAATAACTCGTTCAGTCCTTTGTTGAAGACTAGTTGCAAGGGTATAATCACTTCCCAAGAACCAATGTGTATGTCTGTAGTGACTGCTGCAAGAGAATATCGCCTGAATGGTGTCTGGGTCTGCCTTCATCCCAGGATGGATATGTATGTAGTTTGTACTTAAGAGAACAAATAACTAATACAAAATGCACCTGACCTCAGTAGCAATTTGTGTCAGCTCTTTCAAAGCCTTGAGGTATTCTCCTTGTTCTTGGCAGTGAAGTAATAATATGTTTTTAAAACAAAAAAATTGAAACTTTTTCCTTCCTAATTAAAAAAAGTGTGATGTTACAGTGTCCATCATATCTTTTAATGTCATCTACGTATTTAGGACTCTGTTGATTGCCTAGATGCAACCTGAACAAGTAAACAGTTCAACTTATTTTCTACTTGCCTGCGAAAGAGTCTCTGCATCCTCCAAAGAGTTTGTGCCTGCACAGCAAAACAGAAACCCCTACCTCCAGTAAGACAGAAACCACTCATGATTTAGTGGAGGAGAGCACCCATTTATGTCACTCACTGGAGTTCACAGCCATTGTGAGTCTGCAGGGCTGTGTGGCAACTCTCAGCTGTGCTGTTCCTGATTGAGTCCCCAGAACCTAGTGGCACCAAACTGCACCTAATTCTGAAATGTGGGTCATTCAAGGGCCATTAACTTGTTGGCCTTTAAATACGTCGAAGTTTGTACTTAGGGGGAGTGAATGACATCAGGTTCTCCTCCTTTCCATCAAGGGCAACCCTGTAGCTTTTTGTAAAGAGCCCTCCAGAGCTCCACAGGAAGTTAACTAGCACAGTCTTGTCCTTGTCAACAGACATCTTGGGGAGGAGTCAGGAGGTGAAGGTTTTCCTGTCATATGGACTTGTTCATCTTGGTAATGGAAGAATATTGGTGCTGTGTATTCAGTTGGTCTTCATGACAATGTTAGAACAAATATCCTGAGCGGCTGGACTGAATTTAACATGAAGACATGATTTCAGTACTGTTGGCTGCTTTACTGTTGCATCAAGCTGTTTAGTAAGTCTCTTTCCTAGTTTGTGTTGATTCCTTTATTGGATCTTACTTTACCATCTTTCACCACAAGAAACTGTGCATTTTTAAAAATAACCAAAATAAAAAGGTGCATCTGTAAAAGGTACATATTTTTATTGCTACATACAGATATTCAAGGTGCATGTATCGTGCCTGACACAGAACACCAGACTAGATCTTTCCAAATAATTGAGTGTTTGGATTGGTGGGTAGTGGTGGGGAAGGTCATGTGTTTTTAAGTAAAAAAACCCAAAACATTAAACTGGGAAGTGACAGAAAACATTGTGCTAAAGACTGCTACCGAGGCATATCAGACCTCAACTGGTGGTTGTATGTCCCTTATTTGAAGGCCTTTTCTCTAGATGTCTTTCATAACATGATAGTAGCAACACACATGGATTCAGATTAATCTTTCCAGAACATGTTCATGAAAATTCAGTTAACCTGTGGGAAGGGGACCAGCCAGAGACAGCTCTGAAACTGTGCATTTGGCCTGAATATCTACCTAATGCAAAGGTCAGATAGAGACGGCATCTGGCTGCCATCTTTTGAATGAACCATTCCAATCCTGCTCTATGTCCACACATGCTCCTGCCAGGAAAATACAGAGTTAGATTAAAATCTAAAATTATTATCTTCTGCAAATATGAATCCTAGGTCCTAAAAATGTCCAGCTTCTGAAAATCCATTTATAATACCTGGTACTGGAATGCCTTCAAAGTCTGGCTGTGAAGCCACCCTGCTAACCCAAGCAATCATTTCAAGCCTCTTTTTTTCTAATAGATCTCATGTGTCAAAACCCTTTAATGCTGAGAATCTTTGGATCCAAATTTTACTGTTTTGCTTAATTTCTAAAAATGCGCTAGTTGCTTATCAGACTAGTATTAGTGAATCCACAGCATTGCCAGGGACAATCCTTGTGGCACAAGGGAATATGTATTCGTATTTCTCCAAAATCATGCTTCAGAAGCACATCAAGGCCTTTCTGCACATCTTGGTGAATGCTCACAAATTTGGAATAGTTTCCTGCTCAGGGGTCAGTGACTTATAAAAATAAAATCTCATGGAGTAGCTACCATGATTTACCAGGAAGTACACTCTGTTGACTGCACCTAATTTGCAAAAACAGTGTCAGAAAACAGAAGGAAGTGAGAGAATGGTTCATTCATTGGGGGTTTAGTTCATTTGATAAATGGCAGCTTGTCCAGGTGCTGTGTTAGAAATAATTTTCTATTTGATTAAATAACTGGGGGAGGAATACATTGCCCCATTCATTCAAAGTCCATCAGCAATAAGGGGTAGCTGGCTGCTTCCCCATAGGACATGCAGGTGTTGCTTGTATTCTGACTGCTATAAATTGCATGAATGAAGATGGGTTTCAGGTAGAGAGTGGTGTGATGGAGCAGGCAAGATAATCAGAATAAATCTGCAGGAGGATCCTCTCCTCTTTCGACCTAAAAGCACATGAAGCATGCCTAGTAGTTATGCCAATTGAGATCAAAGCTTCAAAATGGTACCTACAATGTAGCAGACTGGTTACAGTATAAGTGCACAAAGAAGAAGAGGCATGGAAAGGAAGCTCATTGAATCATAGAATAGTTAGGGTTCGAAAGGACCTTATGATCATCTAGTTCCAAACCCCCTGCCATGGGCAGGGACGCCTCGTCCTAGACCATGTTGCCCAAGGCTCTGTCCAGCCTGGCCTTGAACACCTCCAGGGTTGGAGCATTCACAACTTCCTTGGGCAACCTATTCCAGTGCCTCACCACCCTCACTGTAAAGAACTTCTTCCTTATATCTCACCTGAACTTCCCCTATTTTAGTTTGAACCCATTACCCCTTGTCCTATCACTACAGTCCCTGATGAAGATTAAATGAAAGGGGGACAAGATGATTCCACCAAATGGTCTAAGTGACAAACTTTTCAGATTCTCAAAAAAAAAAAAAAATTTGGCTGAAGATACATAAAATCCATTGATGTTAATGTTGTCAAAACCCCTACAAAGGACCAGAAGAGCTGCTTGATGTTGAGATTGCTGATCCATTCAAGGCCTTCCTTATATCTCAGCCTACCCAAAACTCACAGATTAAGAGTTTATTGTTGATTCACTGGGCTAACATCAGTCAGCTTTTTCAGAAGACAGGTTCGAGGTAGGACCTAAAGTCTAGACTGCTGAATTAAAAGGGAGCACCTACTCTTCCAGAAAGTGTTGGAAAAAACTGCAGCCCTTCCTTGTTTTCAAAAAATGGGATTGTAATCCCAAACTTCCTACTCAAAGCTGTGAGTTTTAAATGGTAGCTACTAAAGTCAACGTCTGGGAAGTTATCTTTCCAAATTGCAAAGAGGAATGGGAAGTCAGAAGACATAGTTTTCTCTGAATGCCTTGCTGGCAAACTCAATTTGCTCCCTGTTCAGGGTGCTGGCTTTAGGCATCCATTTTTTGGTTGCCCTGTTTCTCTACACACCATGAGCAGACATTATAACAAATATAAGAATACAAGAGTCCTTCAAGGCCAGATTTGTCCTGTTGAGTGTTCATGTTCCCTTCCAGGATAAACAGAGGGAGCTTTACTCCTTTCAGCTGTGATTTTTATTTTTTTTATTTTTTTTTTACCTCAACATCACTAGAAAGCAAGTGATCTGGTTATAAATTAAGGTCAGAATTGCTACATGTATACACATGGTTTCTACCATCAGATAAATACACAGATAAACATGTGGTAGCTATTTTAATTAATCATATCCTGGGAGCTTTGCCCATTGTATTCTGAAGAACAGTGTGCAAGATGGAGCACTCTGAAGAATTTCCACACGTTGCATTAAGTGACCCCTTACCAAAAGCATGATTCAGAAAAACTGCAATTTCCTTATTAGAATCACATGTCAGCACCTTGCCAGCTACATTCTTGAATGCTCTTCAGTTCCTTTTTGCACTTGTTGCCCACAAACACTGCACATAAACCCATCTACAGGGTGACTCACAGCATTATTCCGTGTCAAATCTCTTTGAAAAGGCTGTGCTGGAATCTTTGGTGCAGTGTTTGCTAGTGCCCCGGAGGCCTCCAGGCAATCCCCAAGTCAGCTGAGTTCATGTTACCGGGATAAGTGAGCTTGCACTTGGGCTGCATGCCTGCACAACACTGACTTCAGTCATAAAGTCATTTCCCAGTTTATGTGGAAATTGTACGTAGTTCACCAAATATAGGAAATGGGTCACATTGCAGGCAATATTTTATACGTGCGTTATGGCCAATTCTGGTTGTGACTCATTCAGAAGTTCCCTTTGGTTTTGGTTCTTCCTAGCTGGGCTATTCACAGAAGCAGTGTTTGTATTTGGCAGATAACCTTGTTATAGGTAACAGTAAACTCTAGTTATTTACAGCATAGATAATTGCCCAGGGGAGCAGTGCTCACCTGCTCTCCTCTTTTCCCCATTTTCTTTCTCTATCCCCTCAAAGTGTGGATTTCAGCCTTGTGCAAGAAAGTTTCTCAAAGAGTCAAGGAAGTGAAAAATACGGAGAGGCTCAGGGAAGGAACAGTTTCTGGACAACACTTCCAGGGGTGACGGTTTTCAACATTTTGAGGACTATATTAAAGCCAGAACATTTTAAAGTGAGATTTTTCTTCCCTTTCTACCGTGGACCAAAGCTTACAATGATCCCTTCATGTTTTGGGGAAACATTGCTTCAAGAAGCTCTAAACTGGAGAAAGGTTCTTTTAGATGATGGATTGGGCTTCTCCAAACTGTAGCTCTCCAGCAAGACTGCTAAAAAGTGGTAGTGAACTATCTGAATAACAAGCAGTCTATTTATGCAGGTCCTTCCAATCTCAGTTCACTCTCAAATGATTAACAGGGTGTCTGTTGTCTGAGGAAGCTGTAGTGCTCTATATGCAGTTAACCTTGCCTGCACTTTCAAGGCATGATGAGCCAGGTTTTCCTCTGGAGACCAGAGGACTGTGTGATAGGTCTCAGCATCAGGAAGGAGAATAAGATTGTCCAAGGGAACATACTTGTTAGTTCTCACCATGACGGGAGATGAAGTACGCTATCCAGATGAACCCCTCCCACTGAAAGCTCGGCATTTCCTGATAATTTAATGTAACTGACCCAAAAACTTACTGCTTAAATTTATTCTAAAAGACGTATTTAAATCATTAGTCCTTATCTCTGAATTTTCACTGATAACATGAGAAGCTTTATAATCTTAGAATTCACATTTTGAGCAGAGAGAGCTTGAAATTTCATTGGGGTTTCAGGGTGGTCATGTTGAGCAACACTTCCGAAGAGCATATTTGAAGACACAAGGTGGGACCTTGAAGACTGAAGATCAGTTTTAGACCCATAAATTAGAGCTTAGCATGTGAGAGGCTATGATTCTAGAAAGATAAAAATCCTATTTTCTAAAAAAGAAGAAAATATTTAACCTTTTCCAGTTTCTGTTTGGATTTGAGGGAGAATATGGACTGATTATTAGAATCTAGTCATATCTATTCAACACTGGTTATATCAAGTGCAGAACTGGTCTCTATTGTCTGGAGGCTGGCCTAGCACACACAGTGGTCACCAGCATGTGTATTTTTGTACCTTTTCACTTGTGCACACCAGTCATGTTGTACGGACATTAGGCTGTAATGTCAGCTCTTTAGACCTTTCAGATAAAAAGAACAATGTCATAGGGATAGAATAGGAGCTCCCATCAGGATCTCACCTTCAAGTTGGGAATCCACTCAGCACCGGAGCAGTTCGGGACATGGGAACACCAGAAAAGGGTAAAATTCATATTAACAGATTGCTCAGCTGGAATAGCTACTCCATGCTTGAAAGCTCGGTCATTCTTCTGGAGTTACTTTAGGTCATGCCTGAAATGTCAGTAAAGGCAGCCCGAGAGTCAGTGAAATCCTCCATCAGATTAGTTCTCTATGTGTTTCCCTTGGTGACATCAAGAGAGAATTTGAAGAGATAGCTGACAGAACTATTATTATACTGGCACAAGACATGACTGTGATCTTTCCAGCGTGCCCAAAATAAGCCTCATCTTTGAAAGTGAGTTACTGTGTATCTCTGTGGCTCAAGGGCAGCCTGAGAGCACCCTCAGTCCTGCACAAGATACACAGCCAGAACCCTGCAGCCTGCATAGGAACAGAAGTCCAAATTACTGAAGTTATTTTGTTAATGGTGTTGTGTGTAGGGCAGGCTTTGATAATGCCCATGTCAGGTACATTATGTCTTTGAGAGACTTGTAGACCTCATATGTTATGAGAAATTTTCTTAAGTCTTCAGTCAGTTTTCCTTGTGCTTTAAAAAATGAGGAAACCACAATAAGAAAGCAGTATTTCCTAATAAGCAAAACTATTTTAATAAACATAAAGAGAATTCCACTGTGTTGGTGTCCTTCTATACACAAACAACCACATTTTGCATCCTGCATTTTCCTGTTAAAAAAAACAAATGAAGCCACAAACCATCAATGGAGCACAAAGAAGCTCTGCTGTGCTAACAGCTAGCTTGGTGTAACGTAAGGTGCAGGAAAGTAATGAATGTGGCTTGTTGTGACTGATTAAAAGGGGCAAGGAAGGAGCATGGGGAACAATGAGTGCATGCTGTGTGGAGTGTGCATAGTCCCAGAAAGTAAGAGAGTGAAATGCTGCTGAAGTATTGATAGGGTGGATAGGATCTGGAATGATTGACAGCACGTGTGTGTGTCTTGGCAAGTTTAATTGGATTTGTTGGGGTAGAAGGTAGAAGAATATGGAGCATTTCCTTTTATGGTTTCTTTCTTCCAGTCTCTTCTGTCCTATAGAATTGACATTCAATGCAATACTTTTCATTGTCTGCATAGAAAACCTGGTCTTTACTCCCCTAAATTTAAAGTTTGCAGGAGTTGCGTAGAGGAGATGGAAGAGAGATGTAAAACAACTTTCATTGCGCTTTATTTACTACTTGTCTTCACTCTCCAATGAGTTCTCATGCCTAGAGAGAGTGGTAACTTGGAGGGGAAAAAAAAGAACATCTAATTGAATAGTGGCTAAATGAATTTCAGTCATGATGGCAGTCATAACAGGAATTCTGTCTTGAGGACTTGTGTATGTGCTCTACGTGAGTATTACTGTGCTCTTCTTTTTGGCTTGTCATCAGTAGCCAGATTCCTCTTGCCACAAGGCTTGAAACTGTGACTTCAGGCAGAAAGGTGTTAGGTAATACCAAAGTGATAAAGCCCAGATCATCTAAAATGCTGATGAGCCTAGTGCCTGCTTAGCCTCCTAACTTCCACTGGAACAAGTAGATGCCTGTGTGAATCCCATCAGTTGCTTTGATGGTCAAAGCCTGGATTCCCAACAAGCTGCCAGCCATGGTGTATGTGGGCTTTCTTCTGCAAGGCTGTCTTTCAGCCTTCTCCTCTCCCTTCTCCTTTCTCTAGTGTGAGTATCCTGCGCTTTTAAGCAGAACTGTTGAACCATCTGCTCCGTCCCCAGGTCTAATTTCTACTCACTCTGGTGTAAATTGGGAGTTCCCCTGCTATCAAGGCTGGCAAGCAAAAAAACTACTCTGAATTTCTCATTCCTCTAAAGTTTGAGGAGGTGGGAGTGAGTGGGTGGTGTTTGATTTTATTTAGTAAATTACTGTTGTCAGCTGTTTGTATGATAATTGCATTAAACTTACTGCTGGTGAAAAGTCCCAGTATGGGGACTGCATGGATGGCAGCTGTAAAAGTTTTACTTGCACTCCTGAGTTTATGTTGTGGAGTCCTGACCTGGAGGAACACATTCATAGCAAGAGGGGAGAAGACATTTTGGCCTCCTAGTTCTTAGTCTTTCAATGTTGTAGGTTAGCAAGCAATCTAGTTATTTCACACAGGAATGTGGATCTGGAATGAAAATCATGTCTGCTGTTACAGGTGAACTTCTCCAGCTTCATCTTAAAATGAGTCAAGTTCATCACAGTTACCAAGTTACTCCCTCCTCTGACCCTTGTCCTATTTCTGTCCAGGTCTTGTAGGTCAGAGAGCTGATGCTGAGGATGACACTTGCCAAGGTGTTTCTAAGAGAGAAGTCTAATTGCTTCTCCTGGGTTCAACAGGAGAGAAGCCTTCTGCAGAAGTGTGAGCAGAGAATCGAGGAGAGCTTGCTTTGTGTGGAGAACATTGAGAACTACTGGCAGAGGACACTGCATTTCATCAAAGGGTAAAACTTTTTGCTTGCTCCTCCTCTGAGTTCAGCTCAACTCACCAGTCAAAGTCTTGGTAATCCTTTTTCAAACTTGTGAGTTTTCCAGGCCCTCGGGCACATACTCGAGAGCTGCTGCCTTTTCCCTTCTTGTGTTTCACCCTGCCCCATAAGCAAACTTAACAGTCTGTGAAAAGCAGTGGGTAGGTAGGTAGGTATAGGGAGGGGGACTTAATGACATATGCAGTTGTTGTTGAAGAGATGAAGCCAGACGTGTCTGGTAGAACAATTTTGAGGCAGTTTGTCTGTTTTCAAATAACAAGCTTAATGTAATAATGTCATTACACAGCTCTAAGTTCAAGGGTGTGTTTTCACTGTAACACAATAGAAGCTAAGCTATCAGTCAGATACCTCATTTTCATTGAAGTTACAGCCAGTTTCACTGGCAGAAGTATTTCTGAATTTTCCACTCTTACTTAAGGTTGCTTTTGGCATGAGATAAATGTATATTCTTGAGACTGATTAAAAGTCTTCTAGGGGGAAAAAAGACAGCATTGGAGAACATTCACCGTCTGCTTTTTTGTTTGATCTGATTTGTTTTAATTAGTATGTGTGTTAAATTCAATTTCTGAGAAAAATTACTGATGAAAGAAACTATGCATTTTTCTGCTCTCGATGTTGTACCTCCTTATGAAAAGCTTGAATTTCATAAAAAAGCAACAGAGGTAGCATTTATGAAGAGCCAACCAGTGTCTTTATTACTCCATTAATCAACAAACATCTATCTCCTCGTTGCTGTAAACCTCCTCCCCTTGCCCCAGATGCTAACTCTATGGTCAGTTCTCTTTAATCTTAGCACCCTCTGCTGTGGACAGCTATAATAACATAGTATTTAATTTGTGGTTTAACACTTTTGTATCTCTTTTTGTACCAAAGGATCTACAAACACAGCACAGCTTATGTTAATGGAACTGCATGTATCTGCTATGATAAATATATTCTCTTTCTTGTTTTAATCTGGCAGGTAGCTTTTCCAAAACATTCAGTGAAGAAATGATGTGTAGCATACAGACAAAGGGAGGATCCTGAATCAAAAACTTTACCTTTGCAGAAGGGTGATGTAGTCATGCAGCCATGCTTGAGTCTGGAGATCACCTCCAGGCTGCACAGGCTGTAAAAAAAAGTTTATATTTGCCATATCCAAGTCCATGGGACCTGATGAAATCCATCCGCAGGTCCTGAAGGAGCTGGTGAATGAAGGTGCTAAGTCACTGTCCGTCATATTTGAAAAATCATGGCAGTCAGGTGAAGTTCCTGATGACTGGAAGAAGGGAAATGTAACCCCCATTTTCAAGAAGGGGAAAATGAAAGACCCGGGGAACTACAGACCAATCAGTCTCACCTCTGTGCCTGGCAAAATCTTGGAGCAGATTCTTCTGGAAAGCATGTTAAGGCACATGAAAAACAAGGTGTTGTTGAGGTGGTTGGTGGCAGACAAGATGGTTTCACTAGGGGAAAATCCTGTCTGACCAATTTAGTGGCCTTCTATGATGGGGCTACAGAACTGATGGACAGGGGCAGAGCAGTTGACGTTATCTACCTGGACTTGTGTGAAGCGTTTGACACTGTCCCACACAACATCCTTGTCTCTAAATTGGAGAGATGTCAATTTGATAGATGGACCACTCAGTGGATAAAGAACTGGCTGGATGGCCGCACACAAAGAGTTGTGGTCAATGGCTCAATGTCCAGTTGTAAACGAGTAACAAGTGGTGTCCCTTAGGGATTGGTGTTGAGACCGATCTCGTTCAACATCTTTGTCAGTGACATGGACAGTGGGATTGAGGTGCCCTCAGCAAGTTTGCCGATGACACCAACCTTTTTGGTTCAGTTGATACGCTGGAGGGAAGGGATGTCACCCAGAGGGACCTTGACATGCTTGTGAGGTGGGCTGATGCTAA
Organism: Nestor notabilis; assembly: GCF_000696875.1. Classification (NCBI taxonomy): domain Eukaryota; kingdom Metazoa; phylum Chordata; class Aves; order Psittaciformes; family Psittacidae; genus Nestor; species Nestor notabilis. The sequence continues at coordinate 31,623 of NW_009923141.1, forward strand.
TCTCATGAAGTTTAACCAAGACAAGTGCAAGGTCCTACACCTGGGTCAGGGCAATCCCAGGCACAGCTACAGGTTGGGCAGAGAAGAGATTCAGAGCAGCCCTGCAGAGAAGGACTTGGGGGTGTTCGTTGATGAGAAGCTTGACATGAGCTGGCTTCAGTGTGCACTTGCAGCCCAGAAAGCCAACAGTATCCTGGGCTGCATCAAAAGAACCAAGTCCAGAGGAGGGCCACGAGGATGATAAGAGGGCTGGAGCACCTCCCGTATGAAGACAGGCTGAGAAAGTTGGGGCTGTTCAGCCTGGAGAAGCGAAGGCTGTGTGGAGACCTCATAGCAGCCTTCCAGTATCTGAAGGGGGCTGCTATAAGGATGTTGGGGAGGGACTCTTCATTAGGGACTGTAGCAATAGTAAGAGGGTAATGGCTTCAAACTTAAGCAGGGGAAGTTTAGATTAGATATAAGGAAGAAGTTCTTTACAGTGAGGGTGGTGAGGCACTGGAATGAGTTGCCCAAGGAAGTTGTGAATGCTTCATCCCCAGCAGTGGTCAAGGCCACCTTGGCTTGGACGAAGCCTTGGGCAACATGGTTTAGTGTGTGGTGTCTCTGCCCATGGCAGGGGGGCTGAAACTAGATGATCTTAAGGTCCTTTCCAGCCCTAACCATTCTGTGATTCTGTGTCTTATACCTGTGTAACACACGGTGATCATACTACCTCTGGTGTCAGATTTTCTACATGAGCAGGAGCACATGGGTTAAAATTGGCTTTGTTTGCTCTCCCTTACCCAGACATTCTGCCTTGACAGCACAGTCCCTAGCTAGTTCTTCAGGTCAATGGCATCACTTGTGCCAGCAGGACTGGACTGGGATGCAGCCCATTGTTTCTTCTTAGTTTTTTGAAAAAGATGCCACTTTGAAAGTGCCAAAAAAGACAAGAAGTGAAGAGCAAATATACAGAATTGCCTAATTTATAAAGAGAATTTTGCATGGATTATACTTTAAAAATCAAAGTTTGTAGCTTTCCAGTAACCAGTTCCATTTTTAATCTCTCCGTGACAGGAAAGGCATAGATATGATTTTAGCAGAGATACAGCCCAAAAACTGAAGGAAGGAACTATTCCTACTAGTTAAGCTATGGTCAATTTTTCCACATTTGATTACAGACAGCAAATCTTCCTTAATGAAGCTTCTTGCCATAGATCCTCACATGGGAACACCATTTCCAGTGACCCTTTCTTCTGTGTCTTCTCGCTCGTTTCACATTTAGAAACTTTCTCCAACTCTTGTCAGGCTTGAAGACTAATGAGATTGCTGCACAGAAAGGATGCTTTTGAAAAATGCAATAATTTCAGATAACATATAAGCAGTTCTCTGTACTTTCAGTGTCTTCCTTTAAATGTTTAAGTATTTTTTATCAACCCTCCCTTCATATTTTCTATTTTGTCTTCTAGGAAGCACTGTGTGTAACAGCAGTAACGTTACAAATCAGTCATTTCCCTTCTCACTCCTCCAACTCCATCTGCTGATCACTCATATGAGAGCTCTAACAGCAGAGCTGCTTCCAAGGATTGTTGAAGATGTGGAACACTGAAAGCCACCTTGTCAAGCCTCCAAGAGAAAATAGCAGCAGAGATGAGATTTTGAATACATTAGTAATAATACTATATTGATCTCAAGACACTTTACAAACATTCGCTAATTAAGCTTCAAAACAGTGGAGTAAGGTCGCATTAATAAAGCCCGCTTAGGAGATGTAAAAGGGGAAGTAAACAAAAAGTAAGCGAAGAGACCAGAGTAAAGAGGTGAGTAAAGGTCAGAGAAAGATATACTGATTTCCAGTTGTTCTGCCTTTCATGTGATCTCGCTGAGAAAAACTTTTCAGTGAAGCTTGCAGCCATTTCAAATTGAATTGTTCAGGTCATTTTATCAGGAGCCAGAACAATTCTTACAAGAATCAAGATATATAAAAGCTCTCAAAAGTAGTAAACTTACCAGGTTTGGCTTTGATTGACAAGGGGCCATTTCTGAAAGCAACGTGGGGGCAGCAGTGGCCATGGGGTTTTCTGTGTTGTGAGCTTTTCTCATTTATGTTTCTCTAGTGGTGCTAGCTGGATAGAAAACTGCATTAGCCTGCAAAATGGGAATTCATGAGGGCTTGAGACTGATGTCATGCATCTATTCCACCCTTCCTATGGGAGGAGTAAAGCCTTCTCAAGGGATTGCTCTGCTCTAGTCATCCCAGTCAGTCTGTGCAGCCTTCGGGTTATTATAGAGTGGAATGGCTTAGAGTAAGTGGAGCAACCCTTGACTTAAACGAATGTAACAAAGTGGAGGATCAGGCACACAGTAAGTGAATCACGTATAGCAGCGCTGACCCAAACAGAGGATGACGGCCTAGAACAGATTCCTCAGAGACATTAAGTTACCCTTGCAAAGGCAGGTCTCAAAGCCAAGGCTTATAGTTTCTTAATGACTTCATTAGGAATAAAGAAACTGGAAAAAAGACATGCATCTTGAAAGGGAACAGCTTCAGCACAGTCTAAAATTTGTTCCATTTTTCAATAAAAGAAGCCAATCCTGCCTTGAAATTCATGTCCCTTCAAAGTTCAAGGAGGCCTGTACTTTTCACCGGCTCTACTCAGAGCACTCCAGCCACTTATTGTATGTGGAATGCACTCCAGGGACTGACTGAAAAAATATGATTTAGTGAAAGCTTGTACCCAAAACACATCATTGGCCTCTGATCTCTGAACATTTAAATATTTCAAGCTTACAAGCGGACGCTGTCATGAGGACAGACCCTGATCCCTAGCTGATTCTAGAACATCTGTTGAGGCATTTACCAAGTTAATAGATTAGCTATGAGAATCAGGCAGGTGTTTTTCACCAAAGCCAGAAAACATCAAAATCAGATTGCCCTCCAAGTCTTTCAGCACAGGCAATCGAGTTAGAATGACTCATAGAGTCTAACAGATAATAAAACACACATAACATTTGCTTTAAGGTACAGGTGGGGATATTTTGTACTGCGCTTAGGAGAAAGAAAAACTAACTCTATTTGGGAATAGAGTAATTGAATACAGATGGGAGGAGGCAAATGAAAGAATTTAGCAAATATCTCAGTGGAATAGCTAATGGGAACGAGACAGAATAGGAAATTAAAAATTATTCGAAGCAGATGGACCATTCTTTGAGTTTTTTAAAATTTATTAGGGCTGCGAAGAAAATGTGTCTGTTTATTTTCCACGGCCATGAAATTAATGACTTGGTGAGTTGTGCTTGTGCAATTTTATGACTGCCATGTCATTTGTCATAATTTGGGTGCTGTTTGATATGGATTTATGAATATTTCCTCCCCCCAGCATGATTTATGGGTGTTGGTCATATGTGAATTAGACTGTCACCTTTGGTATGAAAAAGTACAAATGACAGATTATAAAAAAAAAAAAGCTTAAGTCCTTAGTGCTGGGAAGCAGAGTTCACAATCCCCTCCTCTGCTGCTTCATTGGAAGTTTTTGTTTGGAGCTGACAATTAAATGTTTGGACTTGAGTCAAGCATATGGGAACATTGAGAATAGATCTGAACTCATCTGAACTTCACCTGTGAAACTCAGCTTGAGTCATCCTTTCCTTGTTCTGTTCATTGAAGAAAAAAACCAAAACACTACTTGCCATAGGAACAACTGATTGACTGTACCAGAGCAGCAAGTTGGCCTGGCAAATTTGCTGTCTTGCTTCCGGTAGTGGGTAGCTCTGGGTGAAACTTCCACCAAAAATGAAAATAGTCTTACACAACGTGTCTCTTTATTCAGCACTGCATAGTTGAAGGAGTGAAGTCAAAGGACATACAAACTAGTCTGAACTTCTGCAATATTCATAGAACGGTTTGGGTTGGAAGGGACCTTAAAGATTATCTAGTTCCAACCCCTCTGCCATGGGCAGGGACACCTTCCACGGGAATAATAGTATCCAAGGTTTAGATCCAAAGCGCTAAATTTCATACTATTATCACTTCTACAAAAACTATTAGTATTTGCCATTTGTTTTGCAACATGTACTAACAGCATCACTGTTTTAGGACAAGAAAAGCACAGTTGCTCCTGGATTTGAGCCACTTGACTTCAAGCGTATAACCAAGGCACCTCAACTAGTACCTAATCACCTGAAGTTACCCCATTAATGCTGGAAGGTGATACGCACCTCTGGAGGGCAATTCAGCCAAAGTGTCTCCATCCATTGACTATGCAGGCAGGCTAAAACAGTAACCCTTCTTATTTTAGCTCCCCAGTTTGATGCAGAAAGTCATGTAGGAAGAATTAGAGCCCAGCATGGGATACAGTTTTAAAAAGAAGAAATAACACACCTTGCATGACAACAAAATATTGCTGATCGTCTTTCATGCTGAGCTAGCAAATGTTTCCTTTATGGGGGATATGACTGGTTCATTCTATGGCTCTTAGACAACCATATGCTGAAGCCCATTTTCTGAGGCCCAGACAACATTACTTCCCTGGTGGGAGGCTGATAATTCTTAGTAGTACATGTCTATTTTGCAGGGAGCCACGAGGGCAGTCTTTGCATGTCTGGATAGCACTTATTATCTCTAAAGGTAATTGATTTATTTTTTTTTTTTTTGTTCATAGTCAAACCAGAAGCTGCATTGGCAAGCCAGTGGCATGTCTGCTGTTGTAATGGTATCTGAGATGCTTTGCATGGTGTTACGCAGCTTCACAGAACTGGAGTTTCTTGCAAAAATAAACCAGGATCACCTATGTTGAATTCAAGAGCGAGGTCCAGTGATCATAGCTGACTCATCAGGAAACTCACATCTATTCAAGAAAGCTCTGCTCTTCAATTATGGTATGTTGCTATATATCAGAAATATCCCATTGCTTGGGCCAAAGAAACTTGTTTCCAACTAGCACATCTAATCAACCCTTTCCCAGGCTCCTAAGTTAATTACACTGTGCAAAAGTAGATGACTGTTGTCCGGCAGTTCAAAGGTGAAAATTTTTCAGAATTCATAAAACTGAAAAAAAAAAAATCAGTTTCAGTCAGATATAAAATATTTTGTTTAAATTAAAATAAAGTGCTCTGCTTGGGATTTACCTATGTTTAAGAAGGTTTTTTTCTTACTTGAAAAATGTATCCAAACAAGCTCCTTTTGATTTTATTTCTTTTTTTTTTTTTTAAGAAATATATTTTTTAATTACTGAATGTGAATCATCTCAGTTCAAGTATTTTGAGTTTTGTTCCATTTTAGAAATGAGTGAAAATGAAGCAAACTTGCAGAACATTTGTTTCACTAAGCCTGCATTCATCCACAAAAATGTTTTGATCAAAACATTGAGCCTAGGTTAATTCTCTTAGCTACTTTTCTATTTTTTCACTTACTGGATGGATTGCCTTGTAATTTTTGCATTATTTTTTGCTGCATTTTGAAATCAGTGAATTAAACATGAAATTCTTTTCTGTAAAAACAATTCTACTAGTTTTTTGTGGTTGAGAGAGGGGAGAATGCTGTTGGATAAGAGTAGTGCTCTCACTGAGCTTAGACCAAAGCTGTTTTAACTGTATCTGGCATTTTAAAGGCCAACCTGCTCATACACTGTTACCATAAAGAAATTTGCCAGGAAGGCAGGTGTCTAACTATACAGGCAATCAGATTACAGAGCAAAGTAATCATGATTTCCGATTTTGAGCATAGTTTGCTGCATTAGCACATGTACTTTGGAAAAGAGGGAGAAATAATCAGAGAAAGAGAAAGATAAGGATAAGAGTGAAGATCATTTGAGCTAGTACAGTTCTAATAAGGTAGTAAATTTTATGTAGCTTTTATTAAGGTATTTTGTTTCTTATATATAAAAAAGGTCAAAGCTATCCAAAAATGAGAAAATCCCTGAGTTTGCTTTAATTTGTTTTTAAGAGTTACTGAAATGTAGCAATGTGTTTCTTGGAGGCACGGTTTGCACACACATGTCTGCAACTCTGAGCAGCTCACAGCTGCAGAATTTCTTTAAGGCATGCATGCTTGGCTTTGACATGCTGAGATTTATGGTGAGATTTAAGTTCTTGTACCAATGGTGACGTTTCCTGAATAGTTTTCATCCAGATGGTCTCCGAGAGGATAAGGTTTAACAAGATTTATTCACTGAGTGGGGGCAATGTGAATTAAAATTACAAGGGGTACTGTATATACACTACTTCTTTCCCATTCAGTGTCTCACGAAATGTAGAAAATCCTCTCTCTCCGTTCCTCCACAAACGAAGTTAAATGGAGTCGCTTCTTTCAACATATCGTTCCACTCTGAGCAGATTATGGCTCTGGCAAACAAGTGCTATTAATTTTGTTAGGGTGGAGGAAGGGGTTACCACCTGTAATGTCTACCCTGCCGCTTTGCCACAGCCTTCCACCCTACTAGTGGAGGCAGCAGATGTAAGCAAGTGCCAGTTTATCAACTGTCATAGTTTGCAGACCATTGGCAGTTAAAATTAATGTGCTGGCTCCGAGCTGTATGGATGAGGGCTGGACCATGTTGCTTTCTGATGGCTTTGTTTCAGCTTCTGGTGGGGGACCACTGCAGACAGCTGGAAGAGGTAACCTCTTAAGCCATTACCACTAAATCCAGCACAACCTCTCTGACTGAGCTCCAAGTCTTCAGCCTTTGAGAGCTGTTAGGACTAACAATACTGTTTGGAGTCCTGGAACTGTATCTTCAATGGGTTGTAGGCTCAGTTAAAGTCAGTGGAGTTCCAGTGCTTTGTGCAAGCTGAGGATCTAAGCATTGTAGTTCAGATTGTGATTGCTGAACCTAGATTTTCTGGAAATGGCATGTATTTTGCCACTAAAAGAACTGATATAATTTCATATAAAACCCTACAATGTTATTGATACACAGTGAAACAATTAAGCACACACTTAACTGCTGCAAGAGAAGTACCTTCATCAAAGAAAACTAAAAGGTATTGCTCCCATGCTTAAAGTTAAATGCTTTGTAGGCATTTTGTTGGACAGAGTCAGAAGACTCATTGCTTTCTGGGTTTGTCTTTTTAAAACACTATTAAGTCATAATGGAAGTTCTAGTACTATAGGCTTATTTAAGTTCTGATTAAAAATATTGGTGGGTATTAAAAGTTCAGTATGTTTTGTTCATTTGTTGTTTTCTTCATTTGCAGTCTAATTTTTTTCCCCACATATCTTGAAGTATTGAAAGTATCTTAACCATTAATAATTAGGTTTCTCTAGCAGGATCAACATGTTTCACTTTGAGTATCTTTGAATCAAACCAAAATTCCACTTCATCCTAGAGGAGCATTTATAGAAAAATACACTGTCGTGTTTGATAATTGGGGGGGGGGAACCCAACCCAACCCAACCCAAAAACTTCTGTCAGCATATTGCATTAAACGCTTTGAGCATGTTCAAGGTTATAGTTGGGTTTTGGGGTTTGGGTTTGGGTTGGGTTGGGTTTTCATTATGCATTGCAGTCTCATATTATTTGGATAAATAGCTTTCATCCATTGCCTGATGCCAGTTGAGCTCTAACAGATGAGACCTCCACAATCAATGTCTGGTCCTGAGTCCTTCAGCTTCAGAGTTGTCAATTTGTGATTCTTTTATTTTTGAAAGGTAGCTACTCAGCATTTCATTAAATCATCTGCACTTTATATTGTTTCAATTTCATCAGCCTTAAGCATAGGTACTGAAAATCATCAATTGCTTTCAAAATCTCGGGCTGAGTGAACAGCATCTTTTTAAAACATTGGAAGAAGACTTAATGATTGTTATTCATGGCTAAGAATGGACCGTCTGAGTAAAATGTAAAAGGGTTAATAATTGTAATAGGCCTCATTGTATTGTTGCAAATTAAAATTATGCCTCTTGCTGCAGGCCTTGCATTAATATTGTTTGAAAGAAGTAGCATCAATGTACCGTAATAGACTTTTATTAATAGGCTAGCACAGTCATCGGTCTCTGGGTTGGTGTGATGGTTGAATACAGTAAACATGAGTGTCTTGACAAGCAAGTTACAAAATCTATCAATCACTTTCAGCATGAAAATGCTGTGATAATTATGTTTACAGTGGTAATAAAATATGGATAAATAAAGCATTCAAATGCCTGGAAATGTTAGGGTCCATTGTGAATATGCTATGAAATATAAAAGATGGCATCACCATAAATTCACCTAGCTGTGTAGACCAAGATCATTATTCTCTTGACCCATCTTGCTATTTTTAGAATAAATTTCATGCATTTTTCATTCAGCACTGTTCAGTGGTAAAGTCGCTCCAGGACTAAAGGCTTAGGTTGCCTTCTTTTCTTGCTGTAATCAGGTGCAAGGATGTTCAGTGCCCTTCCTGTTGGTGCTGATGCCCTCAGAACAGCAGTGTGATGGTATTTTATAACTTCTGTTAGTCACTTTTTCTTTCTAGTATTGGCCAGAAAAATAACAGGGCACGTTCTGCTTCCTTTTATGCTGCTCTCTGTAGGCAGTTGACTCCATGTATTTCAGTGGAATTACTCTCAGTTTATGATATGAGGAAAAACAAACTTCCTGGTCTAGTGGCTTCTGGTGTCAATGAGTCAAAGCTTCCTGGACTGAGAAATGATCTGTCATGTGATTGCTGGGAAGAAAAGTCCTGGAGGCTTTTCATTTTCCTGTCCTAGGGCCATGTCCCTGGCAGGACAAAGAAGCCTTATGTAGTGGAAATCCCTTGCGTTTACATCAAGTTTCAATTTCTCTATAATGGCAGGTTAATCTGTATTTTAGCATAAGGAAGAACATGGCCCAGTCTCACCCACAGTCTCACCAATCTGCCCTACATTAGACAGCATCTGATTTTTTATTTTTATTATTTTTAAGAAAATTGGTAAATTCAGTTCCTGAAAAAGGTGCTCGTTTGGCAGTCCACAATACTTATGTCTTTGTGCTTGACCGTGGCACAGCCCTGCTCAGGCAGCAGCAGAGAAGGCTTCTCCTGCCAATGTGCCTCCACCCTGGCCTTTAGTGGGGGAGAGGTAACTTTGCTTCCCATGCTTCATTTAATTCTTGGCTCTGTCTGCTGAGAATGGCAACGGAGTTGCCAGTTGTGGCATGCACATTTATTGCTAGGAAGTGAGCCAGAACCACCAATCCATTTTGCATAGACACTGAACAGCAATGGTAAATACTTCTTGCTCATTACTAACCTAAGCCAGATTTGAACTGAAGACTTAGAGGTGAAAGACTGTCTCCCATTCCTTAATCCCCTTAACATTTCAGTCTGCCTCTTAAAATTTTCTAAAAACAAATGTAAACCTTGTGTATAAAATGAAATCCAGGAGAGAAAAGAAAATCCAGAGTGAAGACTGAGTCTGTTTTCTTCTTCAGCAAGCTTCTTTGCTAGTAGTGACCCTGGAAAATTGTTCTCTGATTATTCTCTTGAGAGATTACTCTAATTTCTTGCTGCTGTAGATGGCCATATGATCAATTGTCATCAGTCACTGCCTGATGATGGGTCATTACTTACTAGTGCGTACTTGGGGGAAAAACACATGTGACTTCCATTAGGAGGCAGAGTGCACCTACATCAAATATGAAGTATATACTAAGTTCTCATTAATAACATTTCAAGACTGTCCTCCTAAAGTTCCTAGCACAGAAGCTGCCTTCACAGTGCAAGAACTGAAACTAAGAAAGATTTGCAGCTTAGAGTCAGTAAAATGAGTATTCCCATAAGTAAAAAATCTGATTTTTAGTTGAGTGTTCCAATAACAGAGATTGGTTTTACGGAGAAAGAAAGATAAAGCTCTTTCACTTCTGTTCTTTGCTTCAGGACCTCCTAGTTTGAGAGAGCTTCTGTATTTTAATTAATTCATTTAATTAAATGAAGCTACAGCCAGTATAAATATTTCCTTCTTGTTCTATGTCAAAGTTACGGATATATGTATAGCATCATGGAAAATGCTGCATCTCATGGGTACTCTATTGGTCAGGAAGTCTGGATGTCTTCAAGAATATAAAGAATAATTTTAGTAAAAAATTGTAAATATATTTTATATTTTCTAAACATCTTAGCAGCAATTCAAATCAAACAGACCATCAGCTGAATAAACTACTGAGAAACAAACAATGTAAAGCAAGCACAGCCCTGCTATGCTGAGTGGCCTTTTGAATGGACAGTTTTTGTCTAATCATAAGGATTTTCATTTAGGCTTTCAAAGTGAAATCTGGTAGACAAAGAGGAAGAAGGTTAGAAAGAAGTAAAATTGGAAGAAGTAGTAGGTTTTTTTGGTACCAGCAAATGGAGGACATTGAAACATATAGAGATAGAATTGGATGAGATTCAGTGTCATCTAGTCACATTGCTGTGTGTTCAGGTCTGGCACTGAATGACACTGGCTCCGGTGCATACTGCTGTAATTGAAGATATATCCATAAGTGTTATGTGAGTAGGATTGGTTTCCATACTTACGACCACCACTTCTCCAAAGTCCCATGTCTGCATGGAAAACTTCTTAAGAAGAAGTCTGAAAAGAAGCAAAGGAAAAAGAAAGTTCATCCTCTGACTAGTGCTTGTGGGTACCTTTTGTGCAAACTGCCAGTAAGGGCATTGGTGTATAATCACAGGCATAGATTCTTATAAAAACGTGCAGTTTACTGGAATAACTAAATAAGAAATTACTATCTGACCATTCATTTTTAATAACCTCAAAATCGGAGCTGAAATTCCATAGACACGGAAGGGAATGGTCAGCTCAACCCTCAGGTCCTCATGCAGGCGGGACCATGCTTCAGTGCAGAGAGAAGTCTGCAGTTCAGTAGCTTTAAATTAACTAGTTTAGTTGACTTAAATTGCTCAGCTATGACAGCCTGCATCCTTCCCAAAGACCCTGCAGAAGCCTGCACTGCTCTCATATTTGAGCTAGCTAGTTTAAGCTACTTGGAACATGTTCCTACCTCTAGATTATTTGTTACTAGATTACAAGTTACTGCAATGAATCACAACTGCAAACATTTTGTTTGAAGCATTTATCAACTGAGCTTTGGCCTGCTTCTTGATCAGGAATTGGCCCTAGATGGTTATTTGTAATACGCTGTGTAACACTGGAATGTACATTTTGGACACATTTTGGGAAAGGGTCTCTTTGGGAAATACCATGGTCTCTACACCTTCCAGCTCAATGCACTATGCTCACTCATCTGTATTTATTAAGCTGTGTGGGTTTAGATGGGGAATTTTATAAATGAAGTTTGAGCCACAGTCCCATTGAAATGTAGGGAGAGCTCAGTAATTCTTTCCCTTATATTACAAAATTGTAGGTAAAAGCCCTTTGCAAGCTGTTCTGTTTGAAGTCATTTAGAGCTATATAGATGCCAGGTGGAGTTACCAAGGGTTCCTAAGGTGGTCAGAGGCCTGATGTCCACTGAAAGTCAAGAGGATTTAGGCATTTATTCTGTATCCTTCAGTCACTGCATTGTTTCTTCAGACACTGAAGTGTATTTATAAACCTCACCCCTAGTTTTCTTGAAATTCCTACCCCTTACCTGGTGCATAATCACCCCATTGCCCAGCTATAACTAAAGCAAGACTGGAGCATTACCAATGTGTTTTCCTCTCTGGCACCATCTACTGACTCCAGAAGTAGGCTTCCAAGCACTGCTTTCTTCCCACTGGAAAGCAAGATGTGTTTTCCTCTGGCAATAGCTTAAAATTCAGTTCAGTGCAGATGTTGGTCTCATGAAATGAACTCACCTTAGAGCAATGGTTGCAAAGCCTTTTGGGAGAAAGCTTTGTAGTTTGGCTCCTGTACTAACAGTTTAGATTCGTAATTCAAGGTGCAAAACTGCCAAAGCACATAAAAAAATAATGTGAAGATCTTGTTATAGATATTTTGTTACAGTAAGAATCAAGAATGGGTATGTGTGTGTGTGTCTGTTTTAAGACTGTCATAGTCTTTGAGCATCTTTCCTAGTCGTAATAAAATAGCTGGGAATGAAACGAGCATACTTAAATTATAGAATGATTCAGGGCATCATGTTGTTAATAATGTAGAGAAATGAGATATAAAAGCTTTTACTCAAGCATACCCTAAAGCAAATTTAAGTAGAGCACACAGCTATGATGCTGATTGTTTTCACAGGTGTTGGCACCATATGAATTAAACGAAGAAAAAAATGGTGAAACATTTATGACTCATTAGAATTATGTGGTTTTCTATCCTGTCCTAACAACTGAAAAAAGGTGTAATTTACATTTGCAGCCAAATGGCGTGAAGTAACATTATACTTTACCAACATGAAAAGAGGAGACTTCCAGATGACTACTATTCTGAACTTCTCTAGTTCTCAAATCCTGGATTTTCAGTTTTTCATGTGGACTTTTGAGAGCTAAAATTATTGCCCCATAAAAAACCAACAAGGAATATGGTAACTTTGAATCTATAGAACAGGTGGTTTCAAGGAGCTAAGTGCTGTTCACTACATGTAACACCTTTACAATCAGAATATTTCTCCTCTTCATCAAAGAATACGTTCAATAGATCCAAAGAGAGCCACATTCATGTTTTTTAAAATAAATCAAACTCTTCATCCTCCTTTTCAGAGTTGGGTTTTGGGTTTGTTTTTTTTTTTCTATCAGAATTGTTTTGTTGTAGATCTTAAATATTTACATGAAGGATGTATCCTGACAGGCTGATCTATAGCAGGAAAGCAACAAATAAACAAATCCATGTCTACAGTATTTTAGAATCTGGTTTCCTGAGCTGCTAAGTGTTTATTTTTCCTATTGTAATAACCTGCATTTAAATACATTCAAAATGGAGTTCACATGGCAGCTTTCAGGCAACATCTAATGTTTTAACAAAGCCATAACACAAGCCTCAGCTTCCCATACACTGCACAGTTGGCTAAAAAAGCAAGCAGCTGATTTATCAGAGCCTCTGTGCTTTAGATGAGTCTTCAGAAAAAGAACATGTCATACTTTGCAACTGAAACTTTTTTGCAAACACCTAATAAACCAGAAAAAGAAAGTTTTACTGGGCTTTGTGAGCACATTTTTCTCCTCTCACCAGAGCACCAAACCCAGTTTGTAATCCTAGTTTCATTTATTTCATTCTCCCCTGAAATTTCTCATAGCACAAACCCACTCAATTCTGGCTGGCTAATTTGCATCTCATGGCCTGCAGTATCTCTTTAGGAGATGAACTATTAAAAATACATTAGCCTGGTGTGCATGGTAATGGGCCAAATGCTGCTGGTTTTGAAGGCAATCTGGGAAACCTCATGATCTCTCTGACTCTTGATAGCTGTGCAAGCAAGTTGTTTGCTCTTGCTGTCCTTGGACTTTAAAAGTTCTAGCAGCAGATGTAGGTGAGATGATTGTTCTTTTGAAAGTCTGGATTGAGAAAAGCACTTTTCTTCCTTTCCAAGCTTGCTCTAATCTTTAATGTTACCCTTATTTCTGCTCTGCCAGAACTGTGTCCTATTAGCATCCAAAAATGTTACACATAACTTTGGCTTGCTTACAGAAGATGATCCAACCACTAACATTTGCCTTCTGTAGCCGAATGCTGAAAGAAAAAATAATCCACATTTGAAATGTGAGACTTTGCTGCTGTCAGTTTCTGGAGCTGATTATTAGGACCGTGATTTTTATCTACTCACTTGTACAGTAATTAAAAGCAATTCCCTCATCAGTTATCATCCTGCAAAAGACAGCTTTTAAGCAGTGGTTGATGTACAGTTTATTAACCTAAGCCCACGTTGAAGGAAAGGTGACATAGTTTAAAAAGTAACAATGAATACATCTGCTCTGAAACAAAGAGCTGAATATAAAATAGATGGTTATTGTTAAACTAGCGAAAATGGCAATGTGATTTTAATTGCCAAAGTAGGAGTAATCACCTGGCTTGGGCCAGGTGTACACCTTCGTTCTGTCCACTCCCATCTGTGTCCTTTTTACATGGATTATTTTCTGTGTGGGTGTATGCTGTCATGATAGAGTGGGTGGTTAAAGACTTAAGGAGGAAATCAGGGAATCAATTACTTTGGTATGCTGAAGGGGAAGAGCTATTCAGCTGCCAGACAACCTTTGCCACACCTTCTAGCAGGTATTGATGAGCACAAAGTCAGTTCCAAATCCAAAATATTTGATATTAACTGTGTCTCCGGTCACTAACACTGTAGTTGAGGACATCTTTATTGCGCAAAAGAGATTGCACAGTAGGCAGTGAAGATCGTTATATTTACCTGTGATAACTTTTGTAGATGGGTGCTGGAGACAAAATATTAGGCTGAATGAAGGCAAAGTGCAACTATGGATCTATCACATTGGACTTTTCTTGGTCACTTAAAATGATGTGGAATCTTGTGAGAATGCTCAAGGATTATTAAAAACAGGCATTTATTTAGAGAAGAAAATTGAAGGTGGAGCTGAAGTCACTAAAGCATTACATGCTTGCAGAGCACATAAACTGCTGATGTGGGGGTGCCTGGGAAAGTGGAGTGGAAATAGCTCTAGTGTAAAGATGCAAACTGCAGCATGTCCTGGGATGATGTCCTGGGATATGAAGAAAGTGGAAACAATGAGGTGAAAAGTTACTACTGACTCTGCTCCCTCAAATGGAGCCTTTCAAGGCAGTCCAACAGAACAGCATGGTGTGTGACACAGGCAGTAAAGCAATTTGCAATTCATGGTTAGCCAGAGAGACAGGAGTAAGTGCCACAGGAGGTTGTGCCCACCCCCAGCCACCCTAGGAAGTGAATAAAGAACTGCATGGATTTTGTTTAAAATGGAACTGAACAGTAATCCCAGGAGATTTAAGAGCTGAGATCATGCAGTAGATATATATTTCACACCTGGGGATAGAGACATGCCTGAGATGATCCAGGAAAAGTATCTACAGGCCAGGCATGAATATCCAGTTGAAAGCACACATGGAAGAGTGCAAGCTGTGCAAGGAATACAGTGATTGACAAGAAACGCCTCATGAAATCCCAGCCCAGCCCTGGGAAAAGGTCAGAACAGACTTGTTAATTTCTAATGAAAGAAACTGTATGGCCACAGTAGATTACTAACCCCGTTTATGGAAGGCACGCAGACAAGAACAATGTTCAGAAAATGGAAGGCACAAATTTTTAAGATGTGCTGTACCTCACTCACTGCGACAAAGTGAGAGACTCCTGATACTCTCCATTTAAGCCTTTAATGTTTCGGTGCCTTTAAAAACTTCTGAGATGCCATCAGCCTTGGCAGCAGCCAAGAAACTGATGGCAGTGGTAGATGTATAATAAGGCTAGTTGGCCTGGTTATTTTGAACCTCATAAATGCTAAATGCTCCCATGGTTTAAATAGAGACATGTACTCAAGACACAGGCCTTGCAGTCTAGGTAAGCATGTTTACTAAAGCCTGGGGCAAAAATAATTGGTTTTTTTTTTCTTTACATTCCTTAGGAAAGTAAGGAAGCACAAAGGACACAAAGGTTACGATATGCAGGAAGGTATGTATGAAATTAGCCATTAAGTTGTTATGAAAAGTGACAGAAAAAAAGTTGTTATTGGGTGCAGGATGTCAAATGAGTAGAACAAGCAGGAAAAATGAAACTCCTGACACCATGCTGTGACTGGAATCAAAGATTCCAGGGGATCATTGTCTGTTAGGTTCATGTAAGCAAGACAAAAAGGGTGTGAAGTGTGTAATCAACATAGAGTATCAATATGGCTGATCCTTTTGAGTGCCCTCATTAATAACAGAGGACAGGTAAGTTGAACAGTATGGGGAGAACTTAATGGCATCATCATTGGCATCTGGTGTAGTTTTAGCTATTACAGAGAGGGCTGGTGGCATCCATTTGCTACCCTGGTGAGGTGTCAGTCTGCTTTAGGTCCTGCGTCATATCTGCTATTCCCATGCAGATGTCCTAGATGCCTTAGGGCCTCTCAAATGGCACTGGACACCTGTGCATCGGGTAGAGGAATCCTGGCCTTCACTTTACGAAGCAGCATGCTCTTGAAGGGCCACAGCAGCGTGGTAATAGCCACAGCCAAGTATGGCAGTGATGAGCAAGTTGGAGAAATCTTTAACTAGGTAAGGCTGTGCAGTAATTATCTTCAGCTTCGGTATTTTAAGGCTGGCTGTGGGCTTAGCCCTGCAGCTTCCTGCCTTGGCCAAGAATGAATTGTCTGTGGGGAGTTGTAATTCCCAGAGCAGATGGGAGCTGTTGGGCTCACACTCAGAAATGATGGAAAGGGATACAACGTGTAACAGCTCCCTTTGGGCAGGAGAGATTGCAGGGGACAGGTGAGTCTCTCCAGCCAAAGAGAGCATATCACAGATAAAGATGCTTTCGGAAGATGCTTTAACAGGCAGTCAGGTGTCTATGTAAAATACCTAGAGGAGAGGAAGCAATTAAAAGAGCTCTAGTTGATTTAAAAAAAAAAAAAGTTGAAGAAAATGGAGTTAGTCAGAGAATGAACTTAATCACCAAGGTGCCCTTGAAGTTTATCAGACCACCTAGAGGTGCAATATCCTTGACAGGCAACGAGTTCTCAGAAATACCCTTCATCTAATCTTTTTTTTATTATTTTTCCCTACCCTAGGACGATTGAAGTGTTCTGGTTTGGTTGGAAGACTGAACTAGCTTGCCAGAGGGAATTCATAGGAAACCAGAACATTTTTCCAAAGAGAAGGTAAGGCCCAGCCACACCTTGCAACATCACACCTTTAATCATGTACCTGCCTGTATAGCAGCAGCAATATTCAGTGTTTCTGTAACATCATTCATGAAAGAATTTCAAAGCACTTCATAAGCACTAATTAATCAAACCTCACAAACACTCAGCAAGCAGCAACTTTGCCCACCAATGGAGCGTAATGGCTTCTAAAATGGAACATGATGGCAGTTTGATATCACATAACGTGATAAAACAGGTCAAGGCAAGTAGAACAGGAGCAGTTGAGGGCACTTGGGAAGTACCCATCCCTAAACATCTTTGCAGGTACAGTGCTTCTGTTATACTAGATATGCTTTGTGGAAATATTTGGTAAAAATATTTTTGTGAAAAAGCAATTTTTGTACTGCGAACAATTGGAAATATATTTTTTAATTCCTAGTAGAACTCCTAACACTAAAGACAAATATGTACACTTTGTGGGGGCGATCCATCAGAATGCTTTCCTCTCATTGTGGTACCTATTGTTTCCATTTCTCTAGCCTGTGGAACCTGCAGTCCTAGAGATTATGAAATAAACTAGCCCTGCATGGTTCTTGACCCCTGATGCTGCCAGCTGAGATTCCCCACGGGAAGAGGAAAGCTGTGTCAGCAATGGAAGGCTTTACTTTCAGTTCTTTTATGTTTTGAGGGACCATCTGGTACATGAAGTATTTTAGTGCCCAGATGGGTGTCTCAAGGCCATGATCCATGGCCACAAAACCTACTCCAATGCAGAAGCCACATGGCCTAAATTAGGGCCTTCTCTTAGCCCAGTTAAAGGTATCAGCATTCCAGTTTACTACAATGGGAGAAAGATTGGGCTAGCTCAGTTTCTTTATATTTCTGCCAATCCAGTCTTGAGGGGTGGACTAATTCAGATGTATGTTGCTAATACACTGAGCATGTATATTCTCAATTTAAGCATATGTTGAACAACCTTGAATGTTTCCTGTCTATAGGCAAAGCATCTCTGTAGTTTAAGTCTCCTGTCCCATCTCTTCTCATCTCTTTTGGAAGCAAATGGGACATGGAGGGGGATTTGACATCATACAATAAAATTATATTGTAGTTGTGTAAAACAATGTGCAAACCATTAAGTAGAGTAATGAAATGCTGGAAGTTAAAACAATAAGCTTGAATGATTTAAATCTTGCTATATTTTAAACATGCAATATGTTTGCAAGAATGAAATTGGTCTTTGGGGCTGAATAAATAGTGCAGATATCCAGCCCGTTTTGGAAAGAACAAGTAATACCTAGGAACATAATTTAAACCAGTGTTGTAATTAGCCGGTCATTTCACATTACTATAGTTCTGGTCTTGTTGTTTGGCTTTACAAATGACCCATATAGTAATTTTCTAATTATACATGATATGTTTTTAAAAACCCAACAAAAACCGCCAAACCGTTTGGATGAGAATCTTTCCTTTGGCAGAACACTGAAGTGTAAATTATTTCAATGGATTATGTGGTACACTCGCCATTAATAGGCCTTTGCAAACTTATTTAAAAACCCAAGATCAGGAGGCTCCTTTAAATATACCTTTAGGATTTCATAATTCTCCCTGACTTCACTTCCTGATCATGAAGCAACACAGTATTTTCAGTCAAAACTCACCTCACCATACATCTACTTGATAAATAATGGGTGTTACTGTGAATGCAAAAAGATGGCTTCGTTCCTGATTAAGGTAGAAACTATAGAAGCAGAAACTGTTCTAGAAATTCAGTCAGATATTTGCAGAACTAAATTAAGAAGCTAGAAGTACTGGACTTTTCCTTGGGACTTGTCTTCTATCTGTAACATAGGGTATGGAAAACTTTCTGACTTTCAAACTGGGTCAACCATATAATGTGCCAATATTGAGATGTAAATCAGAACTGCCATAAGGCTGCTTTCTGTTACCATCACCTTCTTAACACCCTCAAGACATTATTTGAGTTCCCTGGGATCAGAGAGGAGATGTTCCTAGTCACAGTTCCCTTACAACTTCACCTGTAGCAGAACAGTAAGTGATATGATGCAAAGGAAGGCATTGAAAAGCTGCCATGTGGGCTTTTTAAATTTTGTTTCCCAAATACAGCATTCTCCCACAGAGCATTAAGGTACAGCTATTTGGTTAAACTGACTTTTTATCCATTTAATTCTTGACGATTGCTGGAAAGCAGCTATCACTGGAGGTCAGCATCCAGCCCCAAATTTGAGTTCTATGCAATAGAGTGAGGTTTCTTTAGTAGGCTGAATTATGTCATTAATATCAGCATGTCTGCAAATGCAACACCTCAGTGAAATCATTTCTGTGGAGATTCTCGATTGTGAATCATGATGTTGTACTGTGAAATTTTAGCTGAAGTAGCTCTTGTAAAAGGCTTTCTAAACACATAGATTTCAACCCTCTCAGTAGCCTCTTTCTACCAATCTAAAAATGAAGAAAGTAGTCTTTCATGTAGTTACCTCTTTTTTTATTCTCTTGGCTTTAGGTTGAAAATCTACACTTCTTGTAGATTTGCTGCAATAAAAAGATACATTCTGCCTGTTCATATACATACACTAGAAATTAAAAGTTGGGGGTGAGAAATGAAAAATTCATAGCCTTGGATGTTGAGAAAGTCAGACCTGCTGTCTCCCCTTGAAGTCACCTAGGTGAGGCTTTTTGACATAATGGAAGCATCAATGAACTTCTCTTGATTAAAAGTTTGACAGGTTGACACTACCCCCTGAACAGGAAGACCAGGGTTGAAAGAAAATTTCAATACAAACAGAATTTCATTAATACCACAGTTTGTTATAATGGGGGTCTTTTTTTTTTTTTTTTTTAACCCACTGTTATTTTTGCTTAGATGGTGTCATTACCTTTTAAAGGGGAAAGACACTATGGTTAAGCTTTGTCTCAGAAACAATGTCATACTAATGGAATGGGAGCTTTCAAGTAAAATGTGAAACAAACTGCCTGGAACAGTTCTGATTCTCCAGGCACAAACAAAACCAGTTTTGATCGGGTGGTTCCTTTAAATGCAGGCTTTATTCATTGAGCCAATATTTATTTTGTAGAAAGAGTACAGAAATTCATTAAACAATATAAAATAATCAATATAAACAGAATATCAGAATGCTCTCACATCTCCCAAGATCCAAAAATATAGCCTCACTTCACTTTATTTACCTTCTGAGAGCTTTTTTCTAATGTGGTAACTGTTAGACTCTATCTGCTCTGCTCAGTGTTAGGGCTGTCATGATGAAAGTGCATAAACAATATAAATAATAGTTGTTGGCACATGAAAGGAACTCTGAGTGGATTGTTCTTCTGGAATCTAACTGTCAGGGTTTTTGTTTGACTCTCAGAGATTTTTTTTTTTTTTACTATTTTTTATGTTTAATACAAAAAAATCTTATAATCTTAAATTGATTACTTGAGAAAACAACATTCTTTTAATACTTACCTTGCAATTTAATATTTATAGCTTGATGCCAGGTAATTCTTATACAATTTAGTAAATATTTATTAAATCAGATTTGTTTTTAAAAACTTATAGTTTTGTAACCACTCTCTAGCACTAATACCCTTTGAAGTGGAATGTCAGCCTGCACAAGTCAGTTTCTATATTGTCTTTCCTTCCTTGTCTGCAGTGATCCTTCTTGACTTCTTTTCACTGCTGAATAGTTAAATAGTTTAGTCTCTTTCAGATTCTTGATATTATCAGGTTCTATAACCTCCCACTCCATTCCCACTCATCCTTTCTGCAAATATAATATTTGCACTTGGATTTTTGACTTCTCATTTGAGGTTTGCAGAGGCCTTTAAACCGTTGTTTGAATCCACAACATATCTCTTTTTGATGCATCTTTAATTTCTCATTTATAGGCAAGTAAATGGACTTCCTGTGAGCTTACAGTCAGTATTTTCCTGATATCATTTAATTGCAAGTGTTCAATTTTTAGATGCAGTGCTGAGATATTTACCACCTTACTTGCAGACTCATTCTAACTCTTTTTCGAAGATGATGAGTGTTGAAAGACTGACTCACAGTGGAAAGCAGACCATGAACATCTCAGTTTGGAAACCTAAAACCAAACCGTCTAAATCAATGAACTTGATACAATGCTATAAACAGCTTACCCAGTCACCAACAGAGTCAGTAATAGAACTTGGGCATCTGCTTCACATTTTCTTGTTCTTCTGCTATGCTGTTTCTCTCTCCTTAAAGCATCAGTGACAAATTAACGAAAAGTAGACATGTGAGGAGTATGGGGAAGAGAATGTTGAAAACAAAGCAATTCAGAGCATTTTATCCTTTCTATCCAAGTCAATGGCAGGTGTTCTATGTCCTATTACAGCCTTGATAGCATGTTATGTTGCATCATTTCGGCATACTTGCTTTCAGACTGGCTGACTAAATGTCAGTTCAGATAGCAGTTATGCAGTCCAAATGATCCACAGTTGGATGGCAGCGAGTGAACAGAGGAGTGCCCAGTTCAGA
The DNA here is from genome assembly GCF_000696875.1 of Nestor notabilis. Taxonomy (NCBI): domain Eukaryota; kingdom Metazoa; phylum Chordata; class Aves; order Psittaciformes; family Psittacidae; genus Nestor; species Nestor notabilis. The sequence continues at coordinate 52,798 of NW_009923141.1, forward strand.
AGCCTACCCTACCATTCCGTACATGGAAAGCTGCAGATATTCCAGGCTTTGTTAGTGGAAAGAAGCAGATGTACACCAGGAAATATTTTCCTGTGATTTTACAGTTCTTTTGTGATTTATTATGGGTCTACGCTAGATGGAGAAAAGAGCTTTTCAGAATAAATATGAACTGTTCTGATTATCTGTCTTCCCATTTATTGACGCAAAATGGGCAATAGACAATGTGTTATAAGCAAAAAAATGTTTCACTGCATTAGGAATCATTTCTTTTCTAAAATACCCATGAAATCAGCCTCTTGACATATTCCCCAGCAAGTTAATCTGATCGTGATTGGCTCTGAGTGAAATGGAAATGAGAAAATTTCAATAAGCATGTGAACATACAAACTGATTTTCAACCCATTCTGAACTCAGGTTGGCTGAACACATTACTTGTATAGGCGAGTAAGTGAAAAGCTGAAGTGTATCTGAATGTAAAAGCCAAAATCAATTTGATTTTAAATGATTTTCCACTGATTTTAAAAAGCAATGGTGAAGCAATGGTGTGGAACTTATGTGTAAGGTTAAAAGGCTTCAATTTTATTCCCTTCAGGCTAAAGCAAGCTTATTTTTTCTCTTTTATTCAATTTGTTATTTTTTATCCCACTACTGTTTCCAAGGGCCTGTGTAACACTTTACCAGTTTTAGTTAGAATTATCAGACCAACAATGCAAAGTATTTTTATACACAGAACTGAACACCAGATGGGACTCCATGAATATTATATTATTTACGGCCATTGAATTAGAGATGCCTTAAAAATAAATAAAGAAGTCTAGTCTGCTGTGGTATGACCTCAGCTTTATTCTAGATGAAGGTTTCTTTTACCTGCGTTTGCTGAGTAAGCGAATGGACTTTGATCAAAATCCCCTTTGAATATAGCAAAAGCTCTTCCCATTAGAATTCAGGAGGCTGCTGGTCAGTCTGTGATTACCATTCACTCAGTAAGCAAAATGATTTTGTGATACAGAATCCATAATGAGTCTGAAGATATCTAGATTCAATTTTTGTCCTTGTTTTGCCCATTCTTGGCAATCTTGGGCAAAACATTTGTTCTCTCTCAGGTTTTTTGTTTCCTAAACTATAAAGTGAGAGTAATATTTTTTCCTCTTTTTTTTTTTCATCTTTTATTATGCATCAACTTAGACTTTATTTTTTTTTAACTAAAGGAATTCTTTTTATCACAATATTTTATTACTATTATTTTATTATTTATTATTATTACTTTATTGTTCTTTATTGTGGAACAGAAGTAATGCCTGCTTATTGTATTTGAAAAGTGGATTGTAGCTTCTTACAGTACTTGGAATATTGTGGTGCTAATTGATCTGGACTTTCAGAAATGTTTTATCAAACAATGAAAAGGAAACATAAGGTACTATAGCTCCTCAGGTTGGATGGACAGACACTAGCCGAGGAATTCATATTGTTCTAAGTGATTGTTGCTTGTGCTTTGGAAGATGCTTCTCAATTCAGATATTATAAGGATCCATAATTGTGATCAAACATAGGTTTGTTATGTGGAGAGTTATTCCGAAACAGAGCTGAGTAGGATTTGAATGAGTTTAAATTAGAGCAGAGCTTGCTGAATTCACTGCACAAATATCCATGATTAAGGATGGTAACAAATGTGTCTGTGTTATTAATTGTAGAATCCCATATCATAAGGGATTCAAAAAACATAATCCATTTGTCTGGCAGAATTTTAAATGAGGAGGAAAGGAGCTGCTTTCTGAGCCTTCTCTACATCACTGTAAATTGAAGTAGAATTTTCTCCAGAAATTACACTGTGTAAGTGTCATGAGATCATTTGTATCCTCTCTTTCAATCTCTCTCTCTCTGCATTCCAGTCTCATGGCTTCTTACCCAATGATTTAGTTTTCTATTTATAAGGGGGTTTTATCGCTAATGTTTTTGCACAGTGTAATTAAAAAGCAGCTTCCTTACTGAATGCAAAGGCTCTGAGTTAGTTCTCCATATTTGATACATCCCTTGCAAAGCAATATAGTAACTCTTATATTTGAAATAAGATTAAGGATAAGGCCTTCAGAGAGGATAAATTTTAAGTTAGGCTCACATATTTATCTGTTTTGCAGTGAAAGTGCTTAAGTTCTTGGCATTAGAAACCAACCAAGCATCCGAGGGTCTGAAATCTTAGTCAATGCATTTGTCCCTTCACTTACATTTCAAGATTCCGTGTGGTACAACATGTCAGTTTTCCAATCTGAGTATTTACTCACTGTATACTTTTCACTACTGTTTTTAACTGTTCACTATTTTTGAAGCTTCTGTCTCTGCAACAGCAAAAACTTAATGATATAAATAGGCTACTAAGATGGTCATTTAACTAATCCAGCTTCCTTACAGTAACACAGTGACATCAGTACTTTCATAATTTCCTTTTCTGAAAACATACAAACTATTCTGAAAGAAATATTTGCCAAACAGAATTTTCTCAAGAATATGGTTCAATATCTTTAGTCAGTGGAAATGCTCTAATGATTTTGTGCACGTGTATTTTTGTGTGCCAAAATACTGCTATTAAGTTAGTGAGCAGGTTTTGTTTTGTTTTGTTTTCACTTTTATATACACCTACACAAATTCACAATCGCAAAAAATTCTGTGACAATACTGAGTATGAAGTGTATGATATAAATCCATAACAGGTTCACATCTTGAAAGTTATATGTATTTCTTGTCCTGAACACAAAAAGACCATGCATACAAGGTTTAGAAAAGGTAACATCAGTGAGCCAATTTCTGGAAAGGTTTCCATATGAGAAAAGCTCAAGTAGAATGTACTTAGAAAAGAGGTCTGAAGGCTACATAATTCCTCTTGAATCTTAAAGTGTATGAAGGAAATGCTTATTCTCTATTTCTTAAAATTGTAATAGTGCTGAAACAAATGAAAGCGCTTTTCCACATAAAAAAACATTAATAAACTGGAACTTTTTGCCACAGGATGCCATAAAAGCCAAAGTATAATTAGATTAAGAAAGCAATTATCTAGACTTGTGAAGAGTATGCTTGTCCTTGCAGTTAAAAAACCAAACTCCTTCCTACTGAAAATAAAGGTCTTCATACAGTCTCCACTCAGGAAGTCTGGAAGAGCTGAATTACAGGATACAAACCATAGAATGGAGCCCTCTGTGTTATATAACACCAAAGCATTGCTTTTCCAGAAGTTTTTGGGTTTGTGTTTCTATATTCCACAATGAAATTTGATGGAATGTGGGAAAATCTTACAGCAGTGTTATGCCATCACAATTGTCTTACTAATTTAAACCTGTCACCCAGGCACACTGATCAACATCAAATACAGCTTCTTTCTTTTCCAAGTATGCTGATAATGTACTTTCTCACTCTGGTACTAAGAACTTTATTTCCTGTCCATGTTTCATACCCCAGATGATACCCTGTGTTTTCTATAAGAATAAATATGGAGCATATAGCAAGTACTAAAAGAAATGGATCTGTACATGGGCCATTGGGCAAGATTTTGAACTTGAATCCCAGTGCATATGCATGCACCTACATGTAAATGTGAAGTAAAGCAAGAATGCCTAACCTGAGGCCTATAGACTCACTCCAAAAATACCAGATTTCAGCGCTAGACTGTATTCATCTTAATGAGGGACTGAAATCCGCAGTAAGAGCTAACGTCCCAGAATTCGAGACATCTATCTTATTTTAAGAAGCATGTTGCGACCAGTGATGGCTTTTTTCCCCTAAGAGCTTATCTGGCACATAAAGGATGAGAACATTTGCTTCTTTTTATTGCAAAGTAGTAGCTGGTTTTTAACAGGACTTTTGAGTCACTCTCAAAGGAGGATTGCGCTACTGGTGTACTTTGTTTATTCCTGTATGGTATTGTCTCAACAAAGGAGAGCCTATTGTTATCCATTACTTTCTCTTCTCACAGAGCTGCTCTGAATTAGCCAGCCAAATCATTGGTTGTTTAGCATTTTTCACACTACCAGCAGAAATAGTTAGTCCCTACAAGCCACTCACCTTGAACAGAGATGGCTGCATGTTTTTTCCAACTAGTGTTTTTATTGGAGTTTGTTCATTCACTGGAAGTACCAACTAAGCCCATGACTAGAACTGCCCACGGTCTAGCACTGTGTTGCACATTTCAAGAAAGGAGGAGAACTTGGTCTTTTTATTATTGTCTGTGCATGAAGTTATGCTGTCAGGGTCTGGACATGCTTCATGAACCAACAGATTTCCATTGTGCCAGGTGGCCGTGAACGGAGTTACTGCATGGCAGCGAATGGTGAATGAAGCCACTAAAATGTTTTTGTTGAGGTTTGCAGGTTTTTTGTGTTGGGTCTCCTAAACATAAAAAACCTCAACCTTTTCAGGCTGACTTCCCCTTCCCCAGTCCACTCATAACCATTCCAGTTAGCCTAGCCACTCCACTGAAATATTTCTTTCTACTACTGACTACAGCTGCAATGATACATGAAATGTCTTTGAGCTTATGTGTCATCAGGGAGAAGAAAGCTTGCCCACCAAAAGGCAAGCAGCAGCCAGCTTTTTTGCTTCACCTTCAAGTGCCCCTTTACTGTATGCAAGAACCTGTAGATGCTAAAATCACCTGAAAGTGATTGTGTGGGTAACCAGCACTGGTGAGTTTGGGTCTTTGAAAGGTGGGGGAGAGGGAAAGTCTGGATGCATAAATAAGCTGAAAAAATCCTCACTGTCAAATGAAATGTTCCTCTGCTTTATCACCATTATTTTTAGTGAGATTTTGCATTATGGTACCTTGAGTTTTAAATTAAACGTCAAATATAATTTGGCACTACAAAGAATGAATTATGTGACTGCCCTTAGAGAAAATCAGAAGGCTTAGCTCTGTGAGTTAAATTGGTATCTGCCTTATACTGAGCTGATGTGGGCTAATTGATTAGGATCTGACAGGTTACCATATTGCAGATTCAGCACAATCTCTTCCATTAAAAAAAAAATAGACCTAAGGTACCTTTAGGGAAAATCAAAAAATCTTCTGTAAAACAGAATGGGGAGAGGAAAAGAGTATCTTCAAGGACTGTCTTTTATGCTGATAGTTTAGATTCCCCAGAAGCCCACACTTCTTAAGGGTACAATATGGACGTTAATGTGCTCCAGGTCACTTTGGAAGCAGATTTGCAATCAGATTTCAAGTTCTTTTGGTCTAATTTTAAAGAGCAGCAAAATATTTTCTCAGATAGCTGACTAAATCTATCTCCATAAGAACTAAGATGACAAAGTAACACTTTAGATCATTAAAGGAGGGTAATACATTTTAATCAGCAATTATATGAGGAAGAACAAACCAAATGCTATAGGGGGGTCATTTCATAAATTCGGTACTTGTGGCCCTCTCCCTTTCAAAATGCATGATGTTATTTCCTGAAAACATCAGTCTTAAAAAACTATTGTCAAGTAAACAAGCCTTGTTTTTCTCACAGCCTTCATGTCTGTGTAGTCTGGGTTTAATTTTCTGTTAAGTATGGGTAGTGTTGGGGGTGAGGACTAAGTCTGAAGTTCTAATGTAGTCAGGCTGGAATCTGTCACTCAGCTTATTGCATGTTGATGACTCAGTGCAGTTTCAGCTGTAAGCAGACCATGATTTATGGACACCAAGTGAACTCCTGCGGCAAAAACCAGCCATGAGATCAGAGCAGCAATAGGGCCCTTTTTTGGCAGGAGACAGCGCCTGCATTTTTCTCATTCATGCCAAACTGCTTTGCACGGCAATTAGCTCTGTCCTCATTTAGTCTCCAGTCCCAAAGGGTAATGAAAGTCATATATCATCTTCAAGGCTGCTAATTATCCAGCTCAGTTACAGGTAGGCTTTGTGACTGTGAGAAGGGCCTGTCTGCTTGATATTTATTGCTCTTCCAATAAGCAAGCAAAGGAGAAGGGGAGAAAAAACTTTCTTGAAAGCTTGCCCATACCCCTTGCCTCAGATCCTTGACATACCTTCTGCAAATGTGCTAGTCAAAGGGGAAATGTCTTCATTCCACATATCCATTTTTCATGCTGTAACTAAACATTCAGCAAGAACAGAGATCAAGTGCTTGAAACATGAGAGAACACACATTTGGGGTGAGCTTGCCTCTAGTCGTTTGCTTGTGGAAAGACAATCCTCTGAATAAACAGCCATGAAAACAGAAAGATGGGCAATAAGGAAGAAAGAGGAACACTTTCCCCTCCTTCACTCCTTTTCTCCTCCCAGCCCTTCAGCACATACCGTAGCAGCATCTTGGGAAAGCAATGGGGTTAGAGAACTGTGATAGTTTTACTGAAGGTACACCAGATGAAGCCTAGAACTCCGTATTTCAACCCTCTCACCATCAGCCCTGAAATACAGTAAAATTAAAATCTCTATCCAGAGTTTGGGTCCTGCCCTACTTTCTGTAACAGGCAAAACCAGATGCCTGACAATTTCAGCTGTTTTGGATGCTGGTATTAATAGAACCAGGTCTTGCAACTAGCAGCCATCTTTCGCTGCTGTGAATATATTGGCTAAATCAACAGTTCAGGTATCCTAGTCCTTACTCTGCTAAGGAATGAACTTCTTCCCAAACTTGGAATAAATACTGCTATGTTTTGAAAAGGTTTGGTTTGCTCTTTGTTTCATTTGTATTTTACCTTTTTATTTCATACTTATTTTGATCAGTAAACCTAAAGACTGTAAAGTCCAAGACTAAGCAGTCTGTTGCAGTAGCAGAGTGGAGACATCTCCAAATCCCATCAGCTAGCGAAGGAGTTGCCAGATGTACTCTGTAACTGCCCAGTAAAATCTCATGCTTCATGTGAAGAGCTCACAGAGAAGCTTTCTCCTCTATTTCACATCAACTGGGTGCTTTTTCAACACTGGTAGTAGCGGTTGCTAGAGGAAAAAGCTACTGAGCATACGCAGGAAAGTAATTTTGCTAGCTCCAGCACAGGTCACATCAGTGCACATGTTGTGCAGCTGACGTGTGTGCACAGCATGCGTGGAGTGACATTGCTTCTCAAGGTTCCTGTTTACTACAGGGTCTATTGTCTCAAAAATCCTCAAGCCAGCCTTGCTGTGTAGAAAGACACATGCCAAAGTAGGTACATGGAAAGGTGGAGCTGGGGCAGAAGCAGTCAGTAAAGCTCAGCAAATAGCTTTGGCTGGCACTAACAAAAGGCTAGAGATATAATGAGCACAAGGAGCAAAGATGCTCATTTTTTGTGCACCATGAGAGAAGCATGAGACTATACCAGTAGAAGGCAGAGGAGGTACGGACTTCTTGTCATAGTAGAGCTGAGAAGAGTATGCTGCTAAGAGTATGCTGCTAGGTATATTGCTTTTCGGGTGGGAAGCTGAACTGTAGCACGGTGGGAGTTCTGCAGCCTTTCAAGGCTTTGAACTGCGGTGTGGCATTGGGAGGGGCCCAGCACTGCTCTGGTGCCTCTGGGGATCTCTGCTGGGTTCATCCAGGCCTGACTTTCAGTTCTGTCAGCAGCAGGAAAGCACTTAGAGGGTGGGGAATTGAAAGAAGACAAGGAAGTTCCTTATTCTATTTTACAGCTCCTCTTCCCATCTTCACTCTTGTGAAGAAGTGAAGCATCAACTTTCATGATCAAATGTGATTTTCTTTTTGTTGAGAACTGCAGAACATTTTGCATGGTTTTCACCTTCTTCCTGGCCTGGAGGAAGCACTAGAAAGCTGGATGAGATCCAAGTGGTTCAGATACTGAGATTCAGAGGAGCATTGCAAAGGAGTGGGTGCTCATCTATCATGTATTGGCAGGTTCCCTTGAACTGAACAGTACTCATCTGATTTATACCTGCCACAGAGGTGCCCTGCAAACCTTGAGTTATTTGTCTGTGTTGTCTTTGCCAAGTTTCCAAACCTGTTGACTTGAACTTTCAGTAGTCGCATTCCAAGTTCTCTCACCCCACCGTTCCAGGAAATAGGTATCCATACAGCTACTGCTGATGGCCGTGGGAACTGCTGTTGTATATCCTACTGCAGAACTGACTGCTGGTGTCTGTATTCTGCTGTCTTGCAGGATCAAGGCTTGAGGCACCTTGTCACTGGTGGTGATGTGAAGGGTAGTAAATCGGATAGAAGTTGTCCAGGACCTGAGTGGTGATCTATCTAATCTGATATCTTGGCACTGATAATGGATAGTGCTAATGGCTGTAGAAGAAGCTGTTCCCTTTTTCTTGTTATTTAATTCTTTCTCTGACACTTTTTCCTCAATGGTAAAAATTTCTCTTTTTTTTTTTTTTTTTTTGAAAAGTCAATTTTGCACTATTCATTCTGTACTCCCCTAGACTTCTCTTTTTGCACTTCTTGAAGTTTTTCTGCAGTCTTCCTTGTGAATTCACTAGAGTAGGAGATGGACAATAGGAAGAAACAAATGTTAAAAGTTTCATTGAAACCCTGCTGAAGCCACTAGTGTATTGCCTTTTCCACCATTTGGTTTAGATCTGCCTCCTAAGCCAGCTTTTCATGTAGTACTAATTACCATGACACCAGCATTAAATATAGTTTTGTAAGTAGTATTCTCTGAGACGGAGATGAGAAAGTAATGAAAAATGAATGTTCAAGCCTCACAGTTCTCTGTCCACAAAACAGTCTCTTAGAATTTCATTTCACTTGGTTTAACTTTTCCGTGTCTTGTCCCATCTCTTAAACAAGCATTTGTCTCCCTTGTATCTGTTTCCATTTGTATTAACAATGACATAGTATCATAAAGGCAGGTATCTTACATTCTTTTTTTTATCATTAATGTGATTTCTTGTGCAGCAAATATGGGAATCTGTTGTTTCCTTCCATCACCAAAAAGGGGTGATACTTGGGTGTAGTTTTGCATCAGCCATGGCTAACCTATTTCTAAATTGCTGAAAAGGTGGTGAAAGGAAGTCTGTCCCCTGTCCTTGCTGTTGTATCAGCAGTAGCACTCATCCAGCTGTGCAGGCAGCCGCACCGGGGAGCAGATCTGCCTGACTGCTGAGGCGTGCAACCACATGTGCTGACACAAAGCATGGAAGAGACACAGGTAAGATGGTGGAAAGGAAGGTCTGCCCTTTTAAGTAGCATCTCAGGTTTCAGCTAGATGAAGATGACCATGAAATCACATGCTTACTGTAGCTGCATCTATACTTTTTCTGTTTAGGCCTCAGTTAGTTAGATGGCTTCTTCAGCAGGTGAGAAAAAAAGAAGCAACATATAGACATGGTTAATGTGTATAAAAACATACATCATAAAAATACACCTTTTCGTACCCTATCTGTTTAAACAATTAAAGTCTTCCCTGTAAATACTGCTGCTCTTTTACATACCCATTACACCATTCCCACTATACAGTTCTTCGTGAACTGCTCCAGCATAGGTCCTTTTCATGTCGTACAGTCCTTCAGGAACAGACAGTCCCCCACAGGTTCTGCCAGGAGCCAGCTCCAGCGTGGCTTTCCCATGGTGGGGGCATAGCCTCCTTTGGGCATCCACTCAGTGCCCCATGGGGTCCTTCACAGTCTGCAGGTGGATATTTGCTCCGTGGGCTGCAGGGAGACAGCCTGCCTCATCATGGTCTTCACCATAGGCTGCAGGAGAATCTCTGCTCCAGCACCTGGAGCACCTCCTTGCCCTCGTTCACTGACCCTGGTGTCTGCAGGGCTGTTTCTCACACATTCTCACTCTTCTCTCCAGTTCCAATTGCTGTCATGCAGATGGATTTTTTCCCCCCCTTCTGAAGTATGTTATCCCAGAGGTGCTACCACCACTGTGGGTGGGCTCGGCCTTGGCCAGCAGTAGGTCCACCTTGGAGTCAGCTGGCTTTGGCTCTATTGGACACAAGGGAAGCTTCTAGCAGCTTCACACAGAAGCCATCCCTGTAGCCACCCCACCCAAAAAAAAAGTTACTGCACAAACCCAATACATCGTTATTCAGCATTGTGTAAAAATTCACTCAGAGAATTCAGGTCTTCAGAATTTTTTTAAACAAATTTCATTTTGTATAAAACTGGCAGGAAGAAATAGGCATGGTGTATATTTTGTCATCCTTTAAACCTTGTTTTCATGGAGAAATTATAAAGATTAAAGAATGGGCTCTATAAAGCACCTGTCAATATATCTGATAAGGGAAAAACATGCAGAAGAGATGTCTGGAATGTGAGGTACAGGACATGAGAGTATTGCTTCCTTCTTATGAGGAAGAGTTCTTTTTCTTTTCTAACTTACATTTCTATGCTCAACAGTAAACCTATTGCTTCTCTTCCTTTTGTAACAGACATTCATCACAAATTTGATCAGCTCCACCAGGGAAGGTATCAACCAGGTCTCATCTGGCAAATGTTAAGCTCATTGTCAGGATTACCAAAACTTTGGCATGTGTTTGTGGGGAAGGGTTTGGGAGAAATGTTTTATCCAGTATCTTTTTATATATTCTGCTCTGTATGTGTTCTTGAACTATGGTCATCTCTTAAATACCATCTTCATGTCATTCTGTTTTATAGCAGAGCAAGCAAGGTCAAAGAAACAAACTATGTACATAGAGCAAAAGATGATGAGGTTTCTGTTGTTCCTTAGCTCTTTCAGAAATTTGTTCTTCGTTTCATAAAGAAGTCTTGAAAAACCCACTAGAGATCCTATCTGTCTCTTGTGCAGGTGAACTCTGGCCTTTCCTAATGGGCCAGAGGGCTGTAATTGTATAGGTAAGTATGCTGGAAAAAGAGAAAAAGATTTTTATATCAGTCTAAAATCTTATTAGAAGTCATTGTAGCTAGCACACAACAATGGTAGCATGCTGACAGTACTCCTGATAAAACACATAGATGCACTCTTCCCTATGGGAACCATCATGGGAACCTTTTATGGGAGCCTCTTGTCAACTCCCATGAGAATCCAATAAGCAACACAAAGTAGCTGGCTAGAATCAGCAAATTAAGCATGGGTTTATTCCATGCTGATTTTTTACTATTGAGTTTTTATGGGAATTATGGAAACCTTTTTCTCAAATTAAATATTGTGTGTCTCAGACAGACAGGGTACTTGTTGTTCATGGTTCTCGTTCTTAATCCAAGGGTATCACCATCACTGGGCTCTTCCACTGCAACACAGAAGGAATCCTGGCACCTCTGTGCCTTTCCTGATTTGGAACACTGACAGGACAAAGGTAGTGAGCAAAGGCCAAATGTGTTCCTAATGTTAGAGAAAGCTTCCTGAATATGCAAGATTTTTTTTAAGTCAGTAGGGTGTTATTTCATGATTGCCGTTCTTTTCTGCTCAGACTGAGACTACTCCTATCAAGAGTCATAGGGATTCTGTACCTGGTACCACCACAAAAGTAAGTGTGGCCATACACAATTCTTTCCTAACTGTGTTTCTAGGCTATTTCTCTGTATGATTAATTAACAGGCTTATTAAGCAAGAAGGAAAATGTTTTATTTACTAATACAGAAAGCTAACTACCAGCGTATCTATATTTAGTGAACTGTCAGTGGTAATGGTTGTTTCAGATTCAAAAATTAATTATTACATTGAGTATTCAGAAGCAATCCTCTTATTCTGGTATTGATTCGTATAGATGGACTCACTTTTATATGGTTTTCGTATAGCCAGGGCAACCATCCAGTTGTCTTCTTTCTAACCAAAACAGAATTTTCTCTTAACAAGTCCACTGCAGGACTTATCCAATCTAGGCTTTTTTCATGTCATTGTTAAGAAACAGGCAAGCAAAGAAACACCTCTTCCTCTAGTTGGTCCTGCAAGTAGTGCCATAGTATTATATCATAGCTTTGGCCTGGCTGCTAGGAATAGAGGTTGGAGAATCCACTAGTAACAATGTCTCTGCAGTACAATGACTAGCAGCAGCTTCGGGGGAGAACTCAATTATGGTTTCTTGTAGGTAGCTGTCCAAGAAGAGAGTGAGAATTGCAGGTGCTTTTTCTCTTTCATGGCTTCCCAAGTGCACTCCTTCCACTCTTATTTCTGCTTTCCCAACTCCTGACACTTGATATATATCTGTGTCCCAGTTGAGACTCATGGGCAGAGGAATGCAATCAGAGCTTGCCTTTCAGCTTTACACACAGTTCCCAGAGGCCTTATATGCCTTGCAGGCAAAATACCTTTTGTGCTTATTGCCAATACAGGTATTTTCATCCCATTTATGGGTACATCAACACTGAAAATGCTGATACACACAAACTGGCTCAGCATGATAATGTCTGGTACCAGGAATGGCAGGGAAGGACAGTGAATGTATCCATACTTGCTTTGTAGAATATAGTTCAGTCTAAGAAACATCGTGGTTGTGCAAACACAGCCGAATGACCTCTAGATCTCAGCTCTTATCATCACATGGACTAACCTATCATCACATGGACTAACCTATCATCACATGGACTAACCACTCAGTATGCATTGTTTAGGCAGATCCTCAAGTGCTCAGTGAGGGAAAATCCTCATTGGAGTCTGGCAGAAGTAGCATTTGATTTTGTTCAAAAACACTGAATACGCAGTACAGCTAAGGGTTGTCAAATCCAGCATAGGATTATACCCCACATCATATGCTTCAGCACCTTATACAGACTATGTTTAAATTAATTTTTAATTAGCTCATTATACAGATAGAAGATCTGCTCATCTCAAGTTTCATAACCACAACTTTGCCTGCAGGTCTCTCTATCAGACAGTTGGATGATGCCAGCACCCAACCTGAGCTGGAAGTGCTCAAACCCTGCAGCAATGAGACTAATATTAAACCCCCTGATATTATCAGGCACCACACTCCATTATATCACAACTGCATTTCCATCTTTGTGCCCAAACTTCTTATGCACTATAAGGAGCTTGTGGAGGGTGGGAGTTCGTGACTGCTGGAAAACATACATGCCATGGGAAGCCAAAGATATCTGACTGTGCATAATGGTACTACCCATAACCTTTGCATACATTTCGACGATTAAGTGCAAGTTCAGCCCACCCAAAGTGATTCATAATGAATTGTTGGTCCAGAGATTGCAAACCACAGATCTCCCACTTCTAGTTGGAGAAGATTCTGAGGACATACATGCCTAATGAAATATGACAGTGCCGGTTGCCTGTAACAGTATTACCTGCTTTGGAAATACCTTCTCTCCTGTGTTCAAAATCTGTCCCCTTTTATGAGGTACACCAAACATGTATGTAGCCTGCAGCATGAATAGACATGGTTGAGAAAGTACTAGCTTTATGAACTTGGAATTAAGGTAGTATAAAACTATTTGTTTGGGTTTGTACAGGAAATATGTGGCACAGTGAAGAGAGAACAGGCCACAGATCACTTAAAGTCCAAGTACTGTGCTTAACCAGAGATTATCCTTATCCCCCTGGTACTTCCATGCTAACAGTCTCTTCATTAAATGTTTTTAGTCCTATTAACATATTCTCCTTGGAGCTTGCAACCTACTCACTGTGACAAGCTGACTACAGTTATAAGAGATTATTCAGAAAATTTGCTTTTTCTTTTTTGTTTCCTTCAATTTGCTATCAGAAATACCCTTAGAAAACTAATTTCCACGAGACCAGGAGGGAATGGACGTTTCACGTTTCAGTATGACTTTTTAAGGACAGCTGCATCGCAGGAGTCTAGTTTCAGACTGATCAGATGGAAGTAAGGGCTGTCACCTTATCTTGACACAAAGTGTAAACTCAACTCAAAAGTTCTTGTGAAAAAGTGTATGATTTGTTCTTTATGCTGCAGCAAATCTTTTTGTAAAGATATTCAATCTCAATTTAATTTCTGTGAAATCCTGTTCTCAGCCTGTGTGGAATCATACTATACTTCAGTGACAGAAGGTAATCCAGCTGCTAAGACTCCTTGAGCTATTGTCCAGCCATTTGCACCTCTGGAATTTCATAATAAATTGAATCAACTGAACTCATGGGGAGAGTAGACAATGAACAGATCTGAATGAGTGGTGAAACCAATGACTTGTCTCAGTCTCTAAATTCATTCCTGTTCAGGTTGTTTATCTAGGATGAACAGGGCAGGGAATGTGTAAGGATATATGTGCTGTTTATTTAGATCTGTAGTAGGAAGCTAATTCCTAAGGAGAAGCTTTGCTATGAAGCAGAGAGACTTATTTGCTATAGGGATATCATGAATTTATTTATTTTAATGACATTTCTTTTGTTTTATGTGTAACAAAAGAAGATAGTGACTTTCTTCAAAGTCCATCTGTTTGAGATCCTTCATTGTTATTGATTTCTGTTCAACTCTTTCCAGCTTCTCTACAAGTTAATGGCATTCAGGGGCCAAAGCTTTGTGATATATTTGCTGTGGTTTTATCAATGCTTACAAAGCCTCATCTTTTCTCTAGTTCCTGATTGTGGCAAGCCTGAGGATGGAAAACTAAGCTGCACTGAAGCATTTCAATATCCTATTTCACTGCAAACTCACATTAAATTTGCTATTCTCTTTGAAGTCAGCAGAAAAACCCTGACTGACATCAACTGTGTATCTGGTTCTGTGTTTCTGACATTACTGCTTGTCTGGTATAGCAATCCCTGTGGCCGCTGAGAGTGAAAAGTAGCTGAAGCAGTTTTTCAGAGGTCGGGAATACTGAAAGCCCAGATAATTCACTCTCTAACTAGCCTGGCGTCCCCCTCCCCTGTTCTTAACTTGTTCTAATCCGTTAGTACCACTGCTGCTGTGTCACAGGTCTGTGCTGTATTGTCAATAAGCATACAAACAGGAGGGTGGAGGTAACTGTTGGGAAAAAGAAAGAGGAGGAAAGCAAGTATTTTGCTTTCCCAAGAGTGGGAATGTGGTCTCAATGAACCTGGCTATTTCTCTGAATATAGATGTTGCAGAGGATTTTCTGTAAGAGACAGGCATCCTGCCTCCAAAAATAACTTGTGCCTGATCTTTCAAAACCCTTCGTAATGTACCTTGCCAGTTATATGTTGCTGAGCAGGAGGGTTGAGAGGATTATTTCAGCTGTGGCAATCAGTTTACACCTTGAACCACTAGATCGGATTACTTTTAGTGTTTAATTTTGAAATATTTCCCCCAGATGTACTGTACATTTGCATGTTTCCTGGATGAATTTCATTTTGTTATTTCCTGCTCTTATTTCTAAGCTTTCTCAAGTCCTCAGTGTTATTTCTCTGTCTTAGCTTAATGTTTGCAACACTTCCTAATTTAGTATCATCTGCAAATTTAATTATTGTATCAGCTTTTTATATCACTTAATCAGTGGTTTTAAAACATTATTGAAATATTAAAAACTTGAATTTAATGCTGTCTCTGCAGATTTCTCAAGGGGCAGTTCCCTCAAATAATTTTTTCCAGGCTAGTGGTGCTATATGGTCAGTGTATATGACACTGTGGATACACATAAGACTACTCAATAGAAATTGCTGATGTCACTTAATGTTTGCTTTGCTCTGAAAGAGTTAGTGTACATCTAAAGGTGTAAAATAGCATAAATAGGGAGCAGGGGTATGGCTGTACAACTGAACATGTGAGTTTCCTATGGGAAGCCTCTAGCAAAAGTGAATTCAAAGCTGTCACAAACATGCTTAATGTCATAGGTGAAAAAATAGTCTACAGTAGGAAAAGAACAGATAGTCCAAACAAGCCTGATAGTTCTTTTAAGGAGCAGGAATAGTGAAAGAAGTAGTAAAGATAGAGGTCTAAGGGCAGTGTTTTGTGGTGCTCTAAAATGGTGTTTTGAATTTGATTTATAAACAGAAACCAAAGAGCTGAGGAGGAAGAGCATGAAAAGAGAAAAATATTTGAAATGGCCATTGAAACAAAGGGAAAAGAAAGTTGTGAGACCAAAAATGAAAATATATTGATGTAGCTGAGGCAGCAGATGACTATTTTGTGAACCCTGAGCAGTAGAATAAAAGAAAAAAAAAGCTAAATTTTTAAAGTTTATAGACTCAGTTTTATGCTAACATCTAAGCACACGTAGTTGAATGTTTCAGGTGACTTTCCATTAAATTATTTATTAATGTATTGAACATCAATTCTTTTTGGTTTTAGTTTAGCTGTTTGGCAGTTTAATGAGAGTTGGCAAGTTCCTTATGCAACCTCTTTGTTACTGTTTCATTCAACCTCATGGTTCTTGCAGGTTATTTTTTCCTGTACCTGAAGTGAGGAGATTCCTTACTGGGCTGACACGTCTTTATGAATTGTTTGTTCTTCCTTACCTTTTGCGATTGCCTATATTCTTACTACAAAAGAAACAACATAATGAGGTATTTTGTTTATGGCTTTTCTTTTCGCACAAGTTGTCTGTTGCATTTTGAGAGGAAGTTTTATTTAGTAGCTTTTAGATTATTATTTGATAGCTATATCCTCAGTTTAATGGATCATATTTCTCAGTTACTGCCACTCTGTGGTTTTGATACCTTATTAGGCCTAATCATGAACCAGGCACTAGGTGCTGAGCAAACACAAAGTGAAAGCAAGGGCTTTATCCCAGTGAATTTGCAGCTTATTGAGTGCTGTCATGCATTCAGCTGTTCTGGTGTTTGGAACCGATAACATTTTGTTTTAAGCATTGTAAGTGTTCTACAACATAGTCTTTACCAAACTGGAGATTTTAATGAATATGCTTTGGCAGAATGAAACTGGAGAGGTTAGTTGGGTTCCCTGATTGTGTTTTTAAACTGAAGTCTAATTTCCAAGGCCACAGGAAAGTGATGGTCAGGTAGTATTTAAACCAAAATGGTGCTGTTTTTACAAGAACTTGTCATGATGCCCAAAGGTTTTTGTGCAGGCTGTTCAGCATTCACATAGTCAAACTTCAGGCATCCAGCCTGAGTGTGTAAGCTAGGTGTCTAGGCTATACATATGTTTGATAGAGAGAAACACGTGTCTACACCTTCATCGTCCTCAGGAAGTTCCACTTTCACACAAAACCTCCTAGATTAGGGACCTAAGGAAAGACTGTATCACTGTCCCACTGTGTAATCCCATTGCTATCTCCAAGCAGGGAGGCTGAATAGGCAGGGTTTCAGCAGTGAATAATTATGTTCTTTTTTTTTAAGAGGTATATCACTGAATCTAGAGCAATTGTTCACAGCTGTGATTACAGCTATGATTAGGAACCAGTTTTATTGGGTGGGTGGTAGGGGAGGGAAGGAGAAAGGAGATCAGTTTGTAGTTTGCACAGAAAAAGTCTGCATTGCAGAGGGCAACATCAGGAGCTTGTCTGTAAAAGAAAGCCCTGCCCTCACTAGGCAACACTTCAGTGGTATAAAAGGGGAAAAAAAAGGAAAATAACCAAAAATCTCAGTGCAGTTCTCTGGTAACCTCACTTATTAGTCAATTTTAATATAGTTGTAACAAGCTTTCTTTAAGCCAGACCTTGGGTAAGGCCTTAGAAATGCTCAGCCGTGCCATGTGGCTTGTAACAAATATCACAAAGTATTGATTTGTTCCATAACCACTCCCTGCCATGTGTTATGTAAATAATGATGTTTGATAGAGTGTGTGGTTCTTCGTGCTGTAATGCACAGGACTTGAGGAGGTCTTGAGTCAAAAGATGAAAGGCCAACTGCCTCCAGTTGTCCTCAGGATGTGTGCATGACACTGCAGCTGCACACACATGTACCGAGCCCTCCCCCTTTGAGTGCATTTTATCATTATGATTTTAATGTTTTATCTGCTTCTGATCCGGGCAGGTGTAATCCTCTAATTACGTAACTTTGAATTTTCTCGGGTTGTCGGCATCTTTAACACCGCTAGTAATTCTCCACTGGAAAAAGTAAATTCACAGTGCTTTCTCGGGAAAACGTATAGATCTATGAGCTGCATATGCTCACATCTACACGGATTTAACCTAGAAAAAAGCATGCAGTCAGAAAACACCAACTAATTGTACTTCAGCTTGTAGGTTGTAGAGCAGCCTCGTTCTGTTTTCCCACAGCCAAAAGAAGGCCTCAAGGCCAAAATGTCACCTCGGATTTCTTTTGATCTCAACTTATATTTTATTAACCCTTTTAACTTCACTGAGGGTGTGCAAGGAAACATGTATATTCCCTTTCATATAAAACCAGCATTGTCCTTACATCTTGCGTGCAAATGTACGGACAGTTTTTCATACAAAGGACTATTTAGATGTAATCTATATGCCTTGTGAGTTACAGATAAGAAGGGGCGGGCAGCATTTATTCTGCAATGTTTATGATTTATTCCCCTTTTATTTTCTCTCTTTAACTCCATCCAAAATATTTCTGAGAGTCTTACTGAAATATAATACTAGAAGCCTTTCATGGCACCTTTTCATCTCACAATTGCAGAGTGCTTTTCAGGGCTTAATTAAATTTTACAGCATGCCTTTCAGGTGAGTGTAATTTGAATGCATCCATTCCTGTTTGTGAGGAAACTGAGGCAGGGTCTGGTGATTATCTCAAGGCTGTGAGCCAAATAAAATGTCAGAGTAAGAATTATGGCCCAGGAGTTTTGATTATCATCATATAATTCCAGCACAATTTGGTTCTTACGGATTTCATCAAATAGACGACGCAAATGATGGCCACCTGATCTGGCAGAGGAGTCATATAGCTTCTCCAGACTCTTCCTTTCCTTAGCCTTTGCCATGACTAGTGGTTTATACCTTAGTCCAGTTTTGGGGCCTCTCATATCTTTGGGCATGCCAGATGATTGGTTGGCCCTCCAAACACAATCAGGAGAAAAGAAGTGGACAGCTGCATTCAACCTCCATTGTCTTCTCAGCATATGGTGCAAGCCTTTTATCCCTTTCCTCTGACAGTCTTGTTAGGGTGGCATCTGAATACATCAACTTCCAAAGCCATGGTCTTCTACAAGATAAATTCTGTAACATTAGTTATGAAAGACACAGGGCTTCTTGCCTGGTCCTTGCCAGTGGTGAAGGGGGAGATTTTCATCCTTCTTCTCACTGAAAAGTATTGAAAGCAGCCTGTCCTCTTCTGCAGGTAGGCAGCTGGAAAGGGACATCTTCTTTTACTTTGCACATTAATCATACAAAGATCCCTTATAGATATAATCATTGACAGCTAGTACCCAAACACAGTTACTGATGATGCTGTAGAATAGGCTATAAAGCATCATTTGGGAGTGGGAAGATAAACTTCCTGAGGCCTCAGTGATCAAGAGTTGAAAATCCTATCTGCTTTGACCAGAGCCTGACAATGAAGGGAATGGAGCTCTGCAAAAGTCTCATGCAGGTAAGGCACCCCTACTCTGTGCTCCTGTCTGCAGAGGGGATGGTATTATCTAGGCTGTCTGACAGACCTGGAAAACTAGAGTTTAAAAAGTGGGGTATGGCCATTTCCTTGAAGGTATGTGAAACAAGACCAAAATCAAACACATGGGAGATCACACAGATACAGCGTGCAGGCTGAGTACCATCCTTTGTACCAGCCACCACAGTGAGAAAAGGTCTTCTGGCTGTGAGACAGACTCTTAACAAGCAGAACAGTAGTGTTAATGAGTTAAGGAATCCATCTCTGGGAGATCAGTGATATGAAATAACTTTTCATTCTCTTAGCACAGAAGCTGAAGATTTAATGGTGTCCCTCTGTCACAAGATACCAGTCTCAGACACAGAGAAAACAGAGAGGACACTCTTGCTGCTGAATGCAGTTGTTCACTGCCTGGCGCTGCTGGAGCTTCAGCCCGCATTGAGCAAGTGCTACCTTATCTGGGCTTTCCAAAGCCTGACCAGGACTTTTAATCGCAATGTTTGACTGTAGTCCCTCCAGGAAGGGTATGCAATGTGGTACACAGAATGTTTTCAGCGTGCTGTGAGACAGTCAGTCAATAGCTGCTAGTCATGTATAACATAGGCAAAGAGAAATTTTCTGTTTCCAGCATTGTCAGCCTGGTCTCTTAAAAGTACTTCCCTGAGAGTGAAATGGCTCCTCGCAGTCCTGCAGAGGCCGATCTTTCCTTGCTCTTTTATGAAATGGGCACTGCATGTTTTGTCTTTTTATCAGAATAATATAATCAGAGTACAAATGAGGCCATGCAAAAGCTGAACAGTTTTTGCCACTTACTGTCGTTCATCTTTCTAATATTTTTCTCCTTCCCGCTGACCTCTTCTAATAGTGAAGTCAACAACTGTGGCCACGTGCACAGGACATACTTTGACAGCAGCAGGACTCAGCTGACAGACTCTGGAATATATTATCTTGGTAGCGTCATCTGGGTCTGTAGCTGGCTCTTCTATGACTGTATTGAAGGTTGAAGGCCTTGGGGTTTTTTTCTCCTTTTCATCTTCTTTCCACTACAAACCAGCATTGCAGAGGGACCTTAAAGTATGCGTAGGAGAACAGGCTTTGGGGACAGGCTTTACTTCAGTGTTAGAAACCCAGCTTTTTTTAATTTACAAGTGCTTGGTTGTGTGTAAATCTGTTTCACTGCCCTAACTTCACATCAAAGTAACTGACCTGTGCTGCACTCGATGAGAGCAAGAGTGCATGTTTGTCATTGCACAAGCAAAACAGAAATACCTTCGGGAAGAGGGAGACAGAGACCTGAGCATGGTGCACCTTAGAGGATTTGCTGTTAATTTCAGTGCTAGAAGTGTTGGGTTTTTTACATTATTAGCTTTTCTCCTGATTAAAACCTCTGTAACAAATGCCATTTTGAACCTCACATATTTCACAAGGGTGGTTAGGCTCCTTTGAAACCTCTGTGTGGGGTTGAACTGGTGACTTGAGAGACCCAAGGCCACCAGGAAGGAGTGCAGAAAGTGCCCAGAAACCTAATTTGCCTCACAGAGCAGACACCACTCCCGCTGACCCCACCATCTGAACCCCTCAGCTGTAAGGAGAGACAGGGCAAGAAGTCAGTTGTGTGTATCAGAAGGAATTTCTGCTGTTCCCATGCTGGGTAAAGCAAGAAGAATTCCCTGTGAGTGGAGAGAGTGTCCTTGAGATCAGGATGTGTCTCAGCTCTTTGGTGAGAATGAGTCCAGAGGGGTCTTTAAGAGTTTGGTTTTCAGGAAGATTATCTGCACCTTTTTGTCCTTTGAAGATTATTATTGCTCTGTAAAATGATTTAAAAAATGGCAAACCAGTGCACAGGCACATACAAAAAAGAAACACAAGGTTATGGGAAGAAGCTGAGATTCTATCTGTTTTATTGAATGATCCTGGAATACAGTAACAAGGGGACACTTGCATTCTTAATCATCTCACTCTTACAAGTGGAAACAATGCTTGACAACAGAGTGAACTGATATGAATGTAAGAGTTGGGGAAAGGAAAAAAACCTAAGGAACAAAATAAGCATAAAATGTAAACAAAATTCTGCTAGAAGTATTTGTAGTGACAGATGCTTTGGTAGATAGGGCAAAAAGTATATTCCTTTCTCCTAAAGGGAAATAGGTGGAAGTCCATCAAATAAACTTTGTCCTGGCATATTTTATTTTTGTATGGAGGAAAAGGAAAAGATCTTTTTTGATGTGGGCTTTTTTTTTTTCCCCCTTCTGCTGTTTTTTCCCTTTCTGCCATACCAGAAAAAAAGATCATGAAAGATAAGCCAGGCAAAATAAAAAAAGGAGGGGGAAGGGAGAAAAAAAGAGGTTACTCTGAGTATCAGAGAGGGGGCTAATTGTCAAGGTTATATCTCCAAAGATGATTGATGTGAGGCTGGGTTTTTCTGTCAGCCTGTCACAAAGCAGGAAT
>NW_009923141.1:74511-88387 GCF_000696875.1 Nestor notabilis
TTGGTTACGCTGTTGTGTATATTTCTCTGTCAGCACTACGGACCCATCTGAACTGCCAAGGCACTTCAAAGCCCTGCAGGTCATTTATCATCCTCCTGACGCTGCGAATGTTCAGCCTCAGCTGAGTGCCAGGGATTTGTTATGACTTGAGAGCCAGCTGACAGACAGGTCTGCTGCAAAAAGGATTCCTTTTTGTCACACTGCGAAAACATCAATGTTCCTATAATGGCCTACAACTGTCAAAGGGGACTGCCACCTGACAGTTGTGTGGTCTCACTAATTTGCAGCCCTGTGACTTGTTTCCTTGAGTTTAGATTCAGTTACGGTATCACATGCAAACAGGTCACCATCTGTCGTCCTGTGCCAGGGGGCACATGGTATGGGGTGGAGACAGAAAGAGCGAGAGGAGGAAAAGATGAAGTGGCAAACTGGGGGTGGGGGGAGATGTGAGGGCAAAATAAAAACGGCTATGCAAATCAAAGCCATGTCTTCATTTCAGATTCCTGTTTCCTGAATGTTTCTAGCCCACCACAGTGTGAATCTCTGAAAGTTGCGATGAAAATCGAGGCAGGGAAAGAAAGGACCTTGCAAGCAGCCAGAGCTAGTGGGGGGGAAAGGGGGAGGGTGTGAGGGAGAGAGAGAGAGAAATATCAGGGCTTTGTTTCCTTTCCCAGGCCATGACATGATTAATCGTTTTCTTCTGATCTAATTTTGGAACATGAAAAACAGCACATTTGTCTTGAAGAAAAATGATGTGCCGTACTGCGCAGATGGAAATTTCGAGCAATGAAAAAGATTAAAGTGAAATTCCACTCCTTAGACCTAATCATGAGTTGTAGATTATTCTGTCGTTCTAACCAGATGGTAGGCTTGATTCCACAACCCCCTTCTTATATTAATGAATACTAGACTGTTATATTTGACTTAGGTAAGTGAAATGTCTATCAAGCCTAATGGACTGCCAGCCAGCATAACACATGTTGTACCACTGAGGGTCCTTGCTGCATTTTTCATGTTTTATACTAATGTAGAACATTTTGTTTCCTACTGTTTTCCATCATTGTCACTGTTTGCTAAATATTTTCACATGTAGGGGGGAAAAAAGTAAAAAACTTGTGTCCAGAGCTAATTTCCTCACGTTGGTCACAGCTATAATTCTACGAGTAAAACAGTCACCCGAAGCAATGCATACAAAAACTCAATAGTAACTTGATTAAGTTCCCAGTCAACAAGACTGCACTAGGCTGTATGTTAACAAACCTAATTATAGGCAGCATGGTGATAAATTGTGCAGGGTGCGTGTAGCACATCTCTGAGGTCATGTCTAGAAAAGAAGTTTTGCCCCAGGGGACAGGGATGGGGTGTCATTTCTAAATAAAGTAAACACAGGTTCACTGATGTTTCCCATTGGGTTGCCTTCCGCTTTCTGACAAATGTTTTTCTAGCAGGGGTGTCCCAAGAGATCCTTGTGAGAATGGAAAAGCAGAGGAGCAGAGGAATGAGAGGCTGGGGGATTCTCTTTAACCTTTCCAACTGAGCAACCCTGTGACCACCACATGATTCCTACCACACTTGGACTTGTCAGAGGGTACTGGTAATCATATGTTAGGATGGATGCCACCACTTGTGCTCAGAAACCATGTTATCATTTTCAGCATTTAGCTGAACAAAATAATACATGTCATGTGTGCTGAATGTGAGAGTGGGGTGGGATCTCTTCCTTGTACATAAAGTAAAAGGTAAAATCTCTGAGGTTTCCTGTCGAAAAAGCAACAGTTGGGCCTTTGTTGCTCCCAGCATGTGCGTGAGTGCGTGCCCCTGGTTCTGTCAGGGTGCATGCCACCAGGTAGAGGAAGCATGCGTGCACAGTGCTAATTTTAGACACTGAAAGAATCAACAGGATGCATGGATCGAGTTACTTCTGCCTAGGAGAGAACAAGTCCAGAAACTTGAGTAAGCAGGCAGGGGTTGTCCAAATCTGGACTTACTAAAGTGCGATAGATACGGTAATGTTATAAGCGTTCATTTGGGCTGAACAAATGCTGATGAAGAAAAGCAAGGCAGCAAAGTACACCTCTAACTGAGTAATCAGGAAATTCATATTTGAAAAGGAAAATTTTTTGATAATAGAATGAATTTGAAGCTTACATCACTGCTAGAGTGATTTTGTTCTCAGTTTTTGAAAACTGCTTCTTAAGGTTAGAATCCCGAACTCTGAAGGGGATGTCTTCCTCAGTGTAACTACTACTGATGTTAACTGCCGAATAAGGACTTTTAGACTGCACTATAGAATAAACTTGAAATGGCGTTCCAGTATCTTGCACTTTGGACCCTCTTTGATACTTTTTACTTTTTCTCACATACATAACACTTTTTGAAAGGATAACGTGAGGAAGTCCTGAGCAGAATGCCTGTGTTTGAATCTTCCCCACTCTAGAAACAAACAAATTGGAAGACTCAAATTAGTATTTCTCAAAATATTTCTTTTTGCAATTACAGAAAAAATATTTTTGTATTTGTACTGACTGGATCTGTCCAAGAACAGAAGCTAAAATACCAAGATGCTTTCACATTTCTGTTATAGTTGGATTTGGATTCTGTCTTAGTCCTCCTTAAAGTTTGCTCTCATGGAATTACAAATTTTTTGTTGATGAGAATTCCAGTGCAAAAAAATTGCATAGCAGGGTTTTTTCAATGCATTTAGGACAAAACTCCCACTTACCCTTCATTTACTGAGAGTGATATAGAGAAGTAAGTTACTCCTTTAAAATGATGTGTGCAGATTACCCGTCTGTGTAGCTCATAACCTCTGGGGAAAACTGGCTTTTTGCAGTGCTGCTTCTCTTTTGCGCAGGGCATGTGGAGCTGAGTTGGCAGTGAAGGGAAAGTAATTTGTTCCTGACAAGGGCTAGTAGCAGACTATTTCTTCACTGGAAGAAAGTGACAATCAAGCAGGAAATTGTGACTGCAGTTCCCTATTTGAACTGAGCCTTCTTAGGAGCTGGTAGACATATCTTAACTTAGCCTTTAGCTTGTTTTCCTCAGTCTCAGGATTTTGCTTTCCGTGAAATGTCAAGGACCTCAAATTCCTGCAGTGTTTACAGTTTGGCCTGTGGAATTCATGGCCTGCTCAGAGTGTTGCAGCTTTACAATTCTATCATGAATGTAGCACAGGAAAGGCAGGCATTGCTCTTCCCCAGTAGCATTTCCCAAGAATGACTGCAGCTTGAGGAGAAGGCAGTAGCATGTCTGAAAGAGAGAGTAAGCTGTCTTTTCTCGTATCCTTACTAAGCTTACTTGTTTCCAAAGAGAAGGGATGGATGGAGGGCTATGCTATGGCTGTACGTAAGCCTCAGAAAGCATTTGACTTCCTGGAAGAGTGTATTGCAGCCTTTCTGTTCTGAGTGGGTTACCACTGTGCTGTAACTTTGACTGACAGCAAGTGATGGGAGTAGGAAATAAAGGCCCACTCTCCGTGCTCAGTAACACTACCCAGGAGGGCAGGACCTCAACTGCATGGAACATCTATAAAGATTTGGAAGGTTACTTATAGCAAGGTCAGCAAGATATTTGCCGGTTTCCACGTGTCTAAACTCTGCATGAATGCTTAGAGTCGAGGTGCTCATGTTTCAAATCAGTGTGCCCACATAGGCCTTGTGGCTCTGAATCAACCTGACTTTACCTTTCTGAAAACAAGTACCCATGGCTCCTAGCATTCTTATGAGAGGATCACTTACTTGTGTGGGGGATGCCCTTCTAAACTCCCAGGCCATCCATAGATGGCTTTTGCATGCTACCTCCACCCACCCTACCCTTTTTGGTTGTGTGCCTTACTTCTTGAGAAAATGACTGCATTTAGCCTTCTGACCCGAGGCTCATCATCAGATGCCAAAGCCATTCCCCCAGGGCAAAGAGACTCCCTCTGGTGGGACTCAGGATGAGGGAGGAACACGCTCTTTCTCATCTGAACTGCAAAACCATCTCTTACAATAGTTCTCAAGAGTGGTGATGAGCTCTCTTTTTTCCCCCAGATGTTTATTTCCTTTTGACATATATTCCCAACTTCCTGTCCTCTGTGCACTCTTCTCGCTTTTGTACCTCGTAACTTTCACCAGTTTGTTTCTTTCTTTTCAGATGTGCTCAAGGCACAGCAAAAGTTGATATGATCTAATACAAACTTTCCTGTTTGCTGTATCATAAAATGTAGTGCCTAGTGTGTTCATTCCCCTCCTGTCATCAAGTGCCAGCTTCAGCAGTGCTTAGTACCTCCAGGTTCTTCCTGCTGTCATTTTCACTTCCCCCTAAGGGAGACCATTTAAAAACTAAGAAACGTTAACTGAGATCCTAAGTAACACTTGAACCCTGCTGATCGTGGGTAAACAGTTCCCAGAGTGTTACCATTCCTGATGTTGAAAGAGCAGATGAGTGAAAGAAAAGAATGTGCATACAAATTCTCAGTAATCAGGCAGCCAGCTAATTTCTAAATATTGAAAGATCCCTTTCGAAGCAATTAATTTTCCTTACGTTTAAACTGACACACAAGGTAATCAGCCTACCGTTTACTCATGAAAGACTTTTACCTGATTTTTAATAAGAACTAATGGCTTAAGGCTTAATTTAGGGAGAGCAACAGAAAAATGTAAACCTGGGTGCTTCTTATATAAGTATTTATATATTTAAACTTTTCTTCATTAAAATGCTTTTTTGCAGTTTATCCAGCACACAAATAAGAGGAAAGCCCACCCATCACCCTTTGGGCAGAACTTCTTTTGCTCCAAGACGTGCCTATTTGGGAGGTGATATCAGGTGATGAAGAAACACTTGATCTTTTGTTGGAACCCAGCCTTTCAGCAAAAAGGGTGTGTATTGTTACTGAAAGGTAAAACCTGGGTCTTTGGTAAGCAAGCAGCAGCATTTCGTGCTTAAACAGGGCTTAAGACTCCCATCTCCTGCCAAAGCATAGGTTGGGCTGTGTCAAGGCCTTGATTGGCTTTGATGGCTCTAATGAGGCTCACCTTGGAGCCACCCCTACAACCCTTGCCTGCAGGTCCAGGTCATCTCAGCTTGGGCACCCAGCTGTCTGCTAAGCCAAGTAATAGGTGTTCCTGTGCCATCCATCTGCTGCTCTGGCTTGCTGACTAGTTTTCTGTGGTGAACTCCAGACCTGCCCTGGAAGGTAGCAGCAGGTGTGCGCTGTGTTCTGAGTGGACCCGTGTCACAGACCCATTTCCAGTCTCCTTTCCTGGCTGGGCTCCCTGGGAGGATCCTGCACTTGACTGTCTCACCTTGTCTGGGACTGCCAGTGGAACCCATCACAACCACCAACTCAGTCCCTTTCAGACAATATGGGGCTACACTCAGGTTACCCTCATTTCCCAGCTTGTTCTCTTGTTGCAGAAGTCCTGCTCTTGATGCTCCCTGATGAGTGGCCTTTTTTACAATTTAAGATTAATCAGTATAGAGTGCAGCAGGAGAGCTCCAAGCCAGCCTTACTTTAGTCAAGCTCTGGCCCCTCTGTGGTCTCGTCCCATATTGCCTACTCACAAAAACCAGGGTCTGCTTGAACATCTCACTGCTACACATGGTGCCACTCTGCTCAGGGCTCTTGCACCAAAGTCGAAGACTTCTCAGGCCTGCAAGCATGGGTTTTCAAGGGGCTGGGGACAAGTCCATTACTGATTCTACTTGGGTTTGCACCTGTATAAGCAGTTCTTGCTTCAATGTGTAATCTTTTGTTTGACTTAGGCGCAGAACTCTTTAACCTGCTGTGTGACTTTGTGCAGATTTAAAACAGCCTCCCTGTCCCCATTTGTTAGTGGAAAGGACAGAGTTTTCCTGATGCTGTGCCAAGTTTGTATAGAATTTGAAATATTCTTCTAGATGAGATGCTGTGTTCTGTAATCCTCAAGGAGAGCATAATTTCTTTGGGGATATGTATAAATACAGTGACATTAAAAAAATCAACAAAGCACAAGTTTTCTAAATGAAACAGTTGAACATCTAGCCTGTACCCCAGTTTCTGTTGTTGCTGTTACTGTTTTTTAGAAGCATATGGTCACAGTAAACTCATACCAAATTTCTCAGAAAATCTGTCAAAGGAGTACTTGAAGAAAGGACTCAGTGTTATTCCTGACTACCAAACATAAACTGACAATAGCAGATGACTGTAGTGAAATGCTGATGTTTCCTTAGTGCTGCCTCTTCCTCTTTCTGGAGTGCTGGTTCCAAGAGCACTTACTAGCCAGTGGTTTTACCACAATGCTAAAACTGATTTCCAGATTGATGTAAAATTAATCACAGAATTCTAATTCTACAGAGAATAATAGCCACTGGAAATAAGGAAACCTTGTTTACCCATAACCTGTGACATGAATGTTAATAAACTCTAACCCAGGCTTGTGTCAGGGACAAGGAAATATAGGTCAAAACTGTGATTTATGTGATCACCTATAGAATTTAAACACTAAACTCTCATTGATCTCTACAACAATTATTTAGCTAAATCCCTATATCATTTCAAAAATATGCCAGTGTTCTAACTACTAATTTTGTCATGTTTGTACATTAATGACAGATTTTGTAAAACTACTTTCATAAATTAAGAAAACCCACAAGTGCTGTACTGATAAGACAACCTGATTAGATTTCCTGTGGTAGAAGTACATTATCAAACAAAATAAAGATTCTGAAATCCAACACCCCAGAAGAAACACAGTAGGCTGAAAATTCCCATACTGAGAAATCCATGAGCCTAAATATTTGGTGTTCCTGATTTGCTCACTTCCTCAGGTTAATGTTTCTTCAACATGTTTCCAATTCTTTTCTTTCCTGAATTGGTAGTTGTACCTTCAAAGGTGATGATTTGCAAATGATGATTTCCAGCCTACTGTATTCTGTGTATGGCAGAATGTCCATCAAGATGCCTGTAGGTGACATTAGTAGTGCAATCATTCAAAATGCAGCCTGACAGCATTTCAATCAATTCACTTTTCAACACTAGACATCAAATATACATTGCAAACCCAGCACCTGCTCTACTTGTAGTGTGACATCAAATAGGTTAGCCTCGGGTCCTAAGACAGAGGCTGTCTCTTGAATTGCTACATTAAGAAGTGACTTTGGCAGTGATACTCTTGGAGATTAACACTCCACCAAAACTGGCTCTCAACCTACAAGAGTCTAATCCCTTTACTCCTTGTGTCTCTCTCAGCACAGCCCACAGAAGCTCTGTCTGCTAGAGGCATCAGCCACAGCGTCCAGCTCTTAAGCTCATACTGTAGACATGTACATTTACAGCAAAGGTGCAAGCAGAATGGTAGCCTTCCATTCATGACAATCTGCTCCAGGTCTGAGCTCCCTGGAGTCATCTTCCTCCCTTTAGTAACAGTTGCATTGCAGTATCCCCAGAGGCACCTTGGGGTGGCAAATTTTGCAACCTTCATGCTGTTTGGTGGGTGTGTCAAGACCTGTCCTTTTAAAACAGCAGAGGAAGCATTAGGATAACATCCAGCTCTTGTCACACTGCTTCTGAGATGAAGAGGTCGAGCTACTGCTATCCCAGGACTTTTTTGTTTATTTTACTGGGGATCAAGAACAAGCCAGTTAATTGTGCCTTTCTAAGTTCTAATTTCTCTTTTGTACTTTGGGCTGAAGTAAGCTCTACTCCTTGACACACAACAACTTATACTGCTGGATCTTCTGAGTCAGATCCATAATTACCTTTGAATGAGAGGATAACTAGCTACAGCCAAACAGTGTGGAGGTGCCTGAGAAAACAGCCAGGCACTGAATGTGCCCAGGATTTCACAGAGGAATAAAAAAGTCATGCTAGTACCCATAAAACTTAGAAGGACGGTGTGAATCCCTCTCCTTCTGTTCTGTTTGCTATGAGGCTTTGGTGCTGATGGCATAAATCAGAAGGATGAATAGCTGGGAGATGAATCATAGGAAACAGTGCTGGAAAGGCATTGTCAATTGCTTGTAACAGTGGTGTACCCAAGGGCTTGCAGATTGTTAGGTGGCACAGGTGCAGTTTAGGCCTTCTGAGGGGGCCCTAAGAGGCAAAAGCAGGGATCCAAGTGTGACAGGCCTATAAGGAGAGAATTTTGGTGTGACCCATTTACCACATGCCTCACCACACCTCCTTACTGGTGCTGCAGATGTGATCTTTTATGCCTACAAGGATAAAAGCTGGTTGAGACCTGATTTAATCCCAGCACGAGGCAGGATGGTGCTGATCACACGAGGCCACCAATCCTACAGTCGGGGACTGAAGGTTCATGTTTCTTATGCAGGGCAACATCTTCCTCACAGCATGCACAGTGAAAGGGTTAACAGCTGGTCTTACTATTAACTTTGAGCCCGCAGCAGGCTTGTGTCCCCTCACCCTGCAGAAACTGCCTGCAGTCACATTCCTGGAGGTCCACAGAAGGCACTGCCCTGATTATTGCTGCCACTCTTGCCAAGAGAGGCTCCATGTCAGGAATGCAAGTGCAGCAGGAGATATACATCCCACATGGCACAAAAAAGGTTAATGTAGGGCCCAATAACCTTCACAGATGAATCAAATGGCTGAGTAGAAAAAGCTGTCATAAATATTTGCAGTCCTAGCAGAGTTGCTGGAGGAAGAGGAGTGCTGTCTTAGAAGATGATGTAGTAGAAACAGTATATGAACAGACTTCAAGAAAGGTAGGAAACTGTATAGAGGTGGGAGAGATTATTCAGAGTTGCCTAACTCAGTGTCTTTGGGCTGAAGGAAGAGTGACTGAATCTCTCCCCAGTGGAAATGTTGGTCTCTGGAGATAGACAGACTGGATACTGGTAAATCCCAGGTTAAGGCAAGGCCACTGCAGGCCTGTTCAGTCTGCTCTTAGGACATTCAACTGGCTGATGCACTGTCAACATGCAGGCTCACAGATGGTAAATGGACTCAGAAGCCAGCCTGAATGCTTGCTGGGGACACAGATGTGCTCTGAAGATTGCTTTGGTATTTATATGAAATGACTGCTTTTTATTAAGAAGTGTTGAAACTAATAATAAATATTTATAAATTACTGTATGAAATTGTTGACATAACACAAATGCAAATATTTCTTAGGAAAGTGAATAAACTTATAAGGCTACATTACTTTGTAAATGAATTCATTAGTATTTATTACAGGAAATTACAATCAATTATTAAGCATTATGATGGCTTCCTTGGAGAATGGATGTATTATTTTCACTATTATTAATAATTTCAATTACCAAGTTTAAGTAGTGGTGATTTCCCCTACACATCCCAGGGCACTAATTTTTATACAGCATCTAAAATACACTTAGTGTTTTTGGTTTGGGTAGGTTTGTCATATATAATAAATAGTTGAAAATAAAGTTAATTTCCTAGTTGATAAGTGGAAATAGAAGCTCTGAGTGTCCCTGATTTATGACTTAGCCTGGGAATGCTGGTTTATATTATGCAATAAGAAATGTATTCGTCCAAATTTTTCTGCATCATAACCAAAATGCCATGAGGCCAGGTTTCACCCTGCTACTGATTTTTATGTCCTTTCTGTGAAGGGTTTGTATACTCAAAAGCTTGCTGCTCTTACGCCTACTGTATTAAAATGGTCTAACGAAACATTGCCCCCAAAATGTCTGTAGATTATGATGGTCTCACTGTTAGACCTGTAATTGTCACTGCTGCTAAGCTGGTTGCCCCTACTATAATCTCATAGATCTCCAGTAATTAGACCTATTACACAATGTTCAGATAATCTGTTTTCAAGTTACCTTCTTTTGTCAAGCAGGTGCACACCCTGAATGTGGTTTTTTAGCTTGTCACCACAAGCCTTCACATCCCCATATCTGTGCTCTAGTTCTCTTCCTATGTGCCATCCTCCAGCACCTCTACACTCTGATGTCTCCTAACTTCTTAGCTACCTGACTGATGTGCCATGCTTCAGACACACAAAATCTAATGTAGAGATGAGCATTTTCACTTCTCAATTACCACAATTAATTTTGCACCCAGGATCTTGGTAGAAATGGGAGTGCCTGGCCAACTGTACCTCTGACCATCCGACCCTCTCCTATGGTACTGCAGTATCCACTGAACTCCAGGTTGCCCTTACAGTTTCCCAGAGTTTCTCTGCTGATGGGAAACAATAGCAGTTAGGAGTTGTTATTACCTCTTCAGTGCCCAGGCAACCAGCATACAACCCACAGCCAGTGAGTGAAACTGCTAATAAGGACACCTGAATTGATTTGGTGGTGACATTCAGCTGTTGATCCAATCACCAGACTATAAAAGCAGTGAGGTAGGTTAATAGAGTATGTTGCTTTATACTGAGGAGTAGAGTCTCTGTGTGGTAGTGTTGCTTTACGGTATCTCATAAAGTGCTTTATACTAGAGCAAAGCATAGTTATTCTAGTTTTACTAGAAATGGGATTTAAAAATACATGTAATTAAATTTTTACACATTCTTCTGTGACTTGCTAAATAACTTCAGTGCTACTAAATTAATAGGTTGTAGATGTTGTAAATAGGTTTGGCTAACTGGAGGGGGGTGAGAGGAAAAGTATTATATTAGAGCTCTCTTTAGCTTCTTTTTTTTTTTTTTTCTGCTATTTTCAACACAGAGGAATGAATTCTTCATGAAAGTTTCTAGATAGAAAACTGTTTCTCTTCACAAGTCCTGGAGGAACAGTAGTGGATTCCCCTGCCTTGCTTCACTTCCTAGGCTGGTCCCTTGTGTGTGTCTCACAGGAGCTCTGTTTGATCACTACTTTCTTTTACGTTGAGATTGTCCCAGGTAAGTGTTTGCTTCATAGGTTGGGATTTTTTTCCGCCATTGTTTTTTATCTCATTAGGAGTGATTAGCTATTGAGTAGATATGGCCAGGTCAGCTGATACAGATTGAAGAATGCTGATACGGTGTTAACAGCTTTTTTTTACCAATAAGTGTGCAATTTTACTAATGCTGCCTGAACAATCATTTTTTCATTTGGGTATTTTCTAAGCAGGTATATAAAAGTTGCCTGAAATTTGCTGTGTAAGTTTGTGATGCATTGAATCAGCAGAACTGTTATTTTATGAAGTCAGTTATTGCCATGCTTTTAGTTCTGATGCATTTACAGTAACATTTTTCCATCTACCAGGGCTTGGCAGAGATGGGATGCTTTGCTTTCCATTGTAACAATTAAATATTTATTTTGATTTCTTTTTTCCCACGTTTTAAACAGTAATTTCTTGTTGCACAGCACTTTGATATGCTCTGTTCAGATGGAAGGCATTATACAAGAGTTCTGTTGCTGTCAGAATTGAGTGAATGTTAGAAAACATAACTAATAAATTTAGAAGTAACTTAAGCTGGATTTGTGCTGTTGTTGCTCAATGCAGTAGTGTTTGAAAGACTTGGTCACAAACTGGAACCCTGCTGTGTCGGAAGCTGTATTGACACTGGACAAAAAGGTAACCACTGCTCTGAAGTGCTTTCAGTTTTCCCACAAACACTTAAGCAATTAAGTTGGAGGTTCAGTTTATTTGCTTGCTTTGGTACTTGCTCTGGCTTTTTTGTTTTCTTCTTTCCTGAACAATAATGAAAATTTACATTGAATGCACATGTTGTTTTAATTGTCTCGAATACGCCTAAGTGGTGTTATCTGAAAGTTTCATCCACTGAAACTAAGGAAAACTTTCCTTTGCTGCTCTGCAGCAAGTTTTCTGTCCTATGACTATCTTCCTTCAAGTTCTTAAACACTTTTACAAAAGCCATGGTAAATCTGTATGAGGGCAAGTGCCACCTACCAGTGACTAGAAGAAGCATAAAAATATGCTTTTAAAAAAATATCCTTTTAAAAAAGACATAACCATCTTCAAGTTGTCCTAGGCAATCCTTACCTGATCTTCAAAACCAGAACCTCAGAATATGGCTTTTTCGAATAAAGCAAAAAAGTTGTGGCTGTTTCACTAAGACTTACCTTGTCTTGGCAAGTGGATAATTGTTTTGTGACATTGGAGGCAAAACTGGAAAATCCATGTCATTGAGGGTAAGAAAGAATCAGAAGCCACAAAACTTCCCTGAGGTAATTTATAGGAGGGAACTGACACAGAAAGGTGAAGCATATTCATGATGTTAGGGGTCAATCTCATTCACTTTGTCTTGGCCTATGCTGTGTTTCCACCTGTTGCTTTCTAAGCCTATGAATTCCTCAAAACTGCCATAAGTGTAAAACAAATCTATTTTGGTCTGCAAGCAGTATTTCAGCCTTTTAGGCTTGGGGATACTTGTTCCGCTTATTAGTTGCATGTCTTAGGTGAATTCATACAGATGGTTAGATAGGGCAAGAAGATTTACATTTAGATTTATTGAGGGAGCCTATTTTTCCCCTCCTGGCTGACATCAATAGGGTTGCGTGGTCTATTCACTTCAGAAAGTGCACCCTGAGAAAGTACGGAGAAGGCCCCGATTGCAATCCTGCCTTCGAACAGGTCACAACTCCATTGTTCTGGAACAATAAAGGTTTTATAAACAGTCTGACTAGAAAGATTGTGAGTTATGACACTACAAAGAGCCCTGCTGAAAGCAAAACAAGGCAGAAAAAGAAACAGGGTAAGGCACAGAAAAACATTTATAAACATTAAGTTAAGGCCCAGGTCTTGAGCAGGACATTGATCCATTATGTCAGAGGAACTGTGCTAGCTTAAAGCAGTGCTGAAGTTGCTGTGTTAGTGTTTACACCACACAGTATATGCTGTATAGTTACAATAAAAATAAACGTGTAGGTACACAAGTACTTAAAAACCTGATTACTACTAACTTCAAAGGGATTGCTTGCATGTTTTAAGGTAGGCATATACTTAAGTTTCTTTTTGGGGACTTGAAAGGGGCTGTGGATGGTGCCCTTTTACTTGCACTGCCCATTGCGTTTGTCTCATGTTACCTTAAGCTACTATTTCAAATGACTATCTGCTACCTCTCATCATAAACTTAACACTGCCCCTACAAACTCTCCCATTGGCAAGGCCTGCTAGTTACTCATAGTGGTAACTGATGTGGAAGTATTTTTGTGATACTGGAACTTACTTTGAAGTGTAACTGTCTTCGCTACACAACATGCAATACCTGGTGTAACAGGTGCTTTGTGGGTGTAAAGCAATGCCACTCTTGGTTGGGGTGTCACAAGTGAAGGATGAAATAAAGAGCACAAAAGGAAGCCTCTTGAATTCAAATACCTTATGTGTTGAAAGCATTTAGACTTAAATATATTTGAAATTAAAAATAATTTCACAAAGGTAATCTGGTCAACCTATCCTTTGTGCAGTCATTTACATGGCCCCTTTATCTAGGTTTTATGCAGTAGAGGGAAATTATCAGCTTTTCAATCCATCCCACCAAAACCAAGAAACTTCTATTCAGAGCCGTTCTGTAAATGTAAAATCTTTTTTCTTCCTTCTTGGAACTGTAGGTCTCTGAAAGAGTGAGATCATATTACTTTGTTATATGAGCTGCTAAGTTTTTAATTTTGGTTGCTGGTGCCCAGAGGACAAGTAATCAGTTATTAAGCTAATCAGCCTTATGTTGTAGTGCATCAGTTTGATGAGGTTAGTGTTAAAAATCTGGCAGAAGTATTTGCAGCCTTCCTGTGTCAGTGGAAAGTAACGCTTTTCCATGCGAAGATCAACTTAACAAGCAGATTTAATCTGACACTGTGGGGAGAGCAGGAGTGGGGTCAAGGCAGAAGGGATTGAAGCTCTGTGTACTAGACTTCCACCTCTATAGCTATGGCAAACAACTTTTACCAAATAAAAGGTTCAACATGCACTTCAGTAAAGCAGGTGGTCAAAATGCAAGGCAATAGCAATTTAGAAGTCGCCACATTCATGCTCTTTTCT
>NW_009923141.1:88418-100885 GCF_000696875.1 Nestor notabilis
GAGCATCCAAGAAGGCTTGTGTGCACCTGTTTAGAAGCATTATAATTAACAAGCTCTCATTTGTTAATAAGCAGATAACAAAAGATTAGAAGTATACACTTGCTATTTTGTTTTGCTTTTAAACTAAATTTTAAATGGGTCTTGAATAAGATTCAGTAGTATGTGATGTCTGTTTAGTAAATGTGCCAAGCAAGCTTTTAGACAAAAAGCAGGGAACTTGGATAGGACTGAGAAATAA
Organism: Nestor notabilis; assembly: GCF_000696875.1. NCBI lineage: Eukaryota > Metazoa > Chordata > Aves > Psittaciformes > Psittacidae > Nestor > Nestor notabilis. Next base: position 88,657 of record NW_009923141.1, read on the forward strand.
TTATTACGCAGGAAAATACTGCAGTTCAAGCTTCAAGTTAGGTGAAGCCCAGAGTTGCTTGGGATTACATTAGTTCAAGTAAGAATGTGTTCACTGTTTTTATCAAGATGCCAGAATTTGTGCATCAGGCTTGTTTGGGGTGGGGAGTGGGGGCAGTCCAGGTTTATCGAGCATTCTGCAGCCTTCATCAGTCTGAAGCTAATTAGCAGCCTCTACACAATAAGGCCACAAGTCATTAATCATAGGAGATGAGAGCAGTCAGCCCCCCATCCTCGACATCTCAAGAAAAGTTTTCTCTTGCGCCTTTTTTTTTTTTGTGTGATAGGGCTTCAAAAGTCGCAAGATTGCTTTTCATGGTCAATAGTGTGTGAAGTATAAGCCATGTCTTGATGTGACAGACAAGGGACCACTGTTCAAGGACCCACTGCATTCTTTCTTTCTTTTTTTTTTTTTTTTTTAATCTGTCCTCTAATAGAATGGAGTCAACTGATGACTTTATTTGCTTTGAGTTGAAGCACAGTTCAGATGGGAATCAAAAAAAAAAGTTTTAACAAGTATAATTTTTGTTAAAGGGAAGTTTGAATTTTTTACAAAGCTGCTTAGTTCTTTTAAAAAGTTACAATCCTTTCTTATGCACAGCTAATGAGGAATGAAAGTCCTTTCACATGCCTAATACAGTTTAGTACAGTGTGTCTTGAAAACTAATGCTAACAGCTGCAGGCTAAGCACTAGGAAACCCTTGCAGGAAAAAAAGAAAACCAAATTCTTGAGGCTATTGATCAAACTTCTTCCAAACAGTTTGGAGTAGTAAACTTAAATAACAAGTTTGTTCTCTGAAATGACACTGAGAATTAGATTATGCATTATATTTTATCCTAGTATATTTTCTACGTTCAGATATCTGTTACTCCCACAATAGAGGGATAAGCATCTAAAATAATCAGATATGTTCATGGAAACATTTTCCATAACAGAAATTGTGCTTCCTGTATCTTTCTTAGTCTATTTTTTTCTCTTCTTTTGGGGGTGTGTGGGGGTCATATCTATATGCTTGATACACATCTCTAACAGGTCTTACTCCTGAATTGTCCATAGCATGTCCCTACACCTCTTGATAGCATCATTGTTTCAGGCTGAGTATTACAATATTGCATCCATTCAGAGCTTCTGGCTGAGGCAGTCAGGGAGAGGAGGGGATTTTATAAGTAATGAAGATGTTCATACAGCTTTCTCTTATTAATCACAGAATTTTTAATTCAAGGAAACCTGGATTTTTTTTTGTAGGACAGGTTTTAGAAAGATTTCTTGAAGACCTAAGTGTATCTTTCAAGGCTTCCTGGTTGTCATATCAGCCTCCATGGACTTTGCTGGTTTACTTCAGGAATTACAATAACACTGAGAGTAGATAATAGGCTTTTCTCTATTCAACTCTCCAGGAGTCCCTTGTTCTAGCAGGCACTATACCAAACTCTAAATCCATCCCTGTGTCTGGAGTCATCCACCACAGACTGGGGGTGGCTTTTAGCAGGTGTTAGCTCAAGCAGCAAAGCTGCATGGTGACATAGTACTGCACATCACTGCCAGGGGCCTACAAACACAGAGATTTATTGCTCCTCTATAAGCAGTTCAAGTTGACCTTTGATTTGCTTTTTTCCCCTTCTTTGGGGAGTCAAGATAATGTTGAATGCCCGTTTGGTTTGGTGGGGTTTTGGGTTTGGTTTTTGCGGTTTCAGATTTGGTTTATTTTTGTGATTTTTACTCTGAGATAAAAACTGAAAGTGAGGAAAGAAAAAATATAATTAGGAGGCTTCAGCCTCAGCTTCAGGAAGCTCAGGAAACAGCTGTCTATACATCTAATATGGCTGTGTGTTGTCTTTACTTGTCTGGATCACCAACAGATTTTGTCATTGGCCCTCTTCTGTTCTAATTCAGTGAGAATGATGTGTCCAAGCTGTTTCACATCTTGTGCCTATTCTGGGATCCAGAAGTCTCTGGTGATCATCAGATGATTGTTTTGGGTGACAGCAGGGAGGAGACTATCCCAATCATAAGACAATGGTTGAAAAGATAACTCTAGAGGAGACTTCAGAGTGACAAGGTCTGTGTTTTGGTGTCTGAGTGGTATACCTTTACTTTGATATGTTGCTTTCTCCTGGGAGAAGGGTTGGAAAGCTCTGTTAAGTGCAACCTTTTCACTGTATATTTGGTTCCTGCTCCCCCACCCCCATTTGCATACTCCCTTGCTCACTCCTTGCTTTTGAGTTCTCTGGTTTTGAAATGTGAACCCAGTGACATTGCAGCTCACACCAAGCTTTCCATGCTGGCCTGAGTGGGCCTGGCAATTAAGCACCCCTAAGAAAAAAGGCTCCATGCAGAAACTTCAGCAAAAACGCTCCAAACCGTAGGAGCTCTGAAAGAGCCATTACGTTACTCCTGTCGTATCAGTGAAATGGGACACGTTTTGAAAGGTTTACCTAGCGTATCTTTAAACCATAGACCATAGCACTGGTTATGGTCTATTGTATCAACTCATACATTTCAACGAGAGGGCATTTTCTTTCTTTTCTTCTTTTTGTAATCCTGGGGGGGAAAAAAATATGACAAGCATCCACACACAAAAAAAAAATAATGAAATCACATTAAGGATTTGACTAAGCCCACACAAGCAGAGAGTTAAGACTGATATTCTGTCATTACCTCAGCTCATTATATCTTAAAGTTTTGTTAGTTGTGTAGTTGGTAAGATCACCCACTGTCTGGAGAATCCTGTACTACCTGGAAACAAAGGGAAGTGTTATGCTGCAGCTTTACCTCTGAAATTTCTTTGCTTTGCCAACTCTCCTCAGTGTTACCATAAAGCAGGTTTTGGTGACTTATATGTATTAATGGCATTAATTAAACTATCAACAAAGCTGAATGGGAGAAAATGTGTCTCTTCTGAACTTGTTTCTTGAATAGGAGTAAATGCCTCATTAATCTTAAGCATCAACCCAAGAACACTGTGTTTGTTAGATAGAATAATAAATGACTTTACAGGAAATACACAATAGCAAATGCTGGAATGCATCCATTCATTAGTCACTGAGCATAAATATCCCCTTATTTCCATGAAGAGACATTTAATGGAGGGCCAGTCTGACAAACATGCGCAAGCTTTCACTCACTCACTGAGAAAACGGAAGGGAGAAAATGTCATACAAATTTGCCTGCTGACATACCTTATCATGTGTGCTTTTTCTGCTCCTTGCCTATCTTTCATCAGATGGAAATGTACGTTAGCAAAGGCAAAACTATCAGACAGCTTTTGGAAGCCCATAAGACATTATAGTTAGTTCCACCTCTTGGTTAGAAAGTCTGTTTCACTAGTGTGTCATCTTTGAGACAATCACCAACTCTACTTATATTAATGTAGACTCAAAGCTCAATTTGGCATCTGGTAAAGTCAAAGGAAGGCTATTGTCTCAGAGCATTACAGGAAAATATTGGGTTTGGTTTTCAATCAGTGTCTTCTAAGGTACTAAGAAACAAGCCTATTTGAGTGAATAATAATGTATTTTAAAAAATTAAGAAAGAAGAGTTATTCCTCCCCTGCCACCCTTGCTTTCTGTAAACTTGTATGTATTTTCTACTACCTTGTAAGACAACTGAGCCAATGAAGAACCTCTGGCAAACAGGTACTGCCACATTGTTTAAAAAAAAAAAAAAGTAAAGCCTGTATAGTAATTGTGTGGAGGGGAAAGGCAAACCTATCAGTCAGAACTGTTTTTCTGGGGCTGTTGATTCAGTGCACAAGAATTTTAGATGTATTACAGGAGCACCTAAACAATTTCCTTGCTATGTTCCTTTGTTTCTCAGTGTGTGTTTAATGAAATTTGACTGAAGGATTACGCTTTAGCATAACACTTTTAGAAGATGTCAGCAGTGTTTGGATGTCCTTTTGTGTTTGAGATCTATCTGGCTTCTAAGGCTAAATTGACCAGAAAGACAAGAAAACCCTTGATTTATGAAACATTCTTAAGCTGGTGATCGCATTGTGTACCAAAGGTATCAGTGTGTTGTAACAGCACCCACCCCCCTCAACAAATCAAAAATCTTCCATCTGAGCATGCATGTGCCTTTTGTCAATGTATTTTCCACTGGCGTTGTACTGTTTCATGCTAGAATACTAATCAGGGTGCTTGGTTTTTAGCCTGGACAGGCTCAGCCACATAGTATAAGGAAGGGCAAATTAATTTCTTATACTGGAAGCTTCTGAATAAGTATGGTTTTGAAAAACTGCTGTGCATGATTTGATGAATCTTCTCATCTGAACTGAGAGCTTGGCAACTCTTTATTGCATTGTCAAATAATTTTGGAGCAAAAAATTCAAGCTGGGTGCAGTGGTAACTTGGGAGGTAGTGCTTATTTTTCTGCTGCACTAAATTTACCCTCTGCTCAGAAGCCTTACTTGCATGAACAAAGTGTCAGTTTGCTTACAGGTTTAGAGCCATAGTCAGCAGTGAGTTATTAAGAAAGTCTAGGGAGGAGGGGAAGTTTTGTTTAGAGGTACATAATGGTGATAACAGCCTAAATTTTCAGAGATGACCAGTGATTTTTGAAATTGAAAATACCAAAAGAGCCTGGTGTTCCCGCAGATCTGTCCTCTGAGAACTAGGCCCACTTCAGTTGGTCACAGAAATTACTGCTAGGCTAATAGTTCACTAATAATGACAGACAATATTAGTACTTTATGAAGTGAGACGTAAATTTAAGTTTCTAACCAATTTTTCACCATTAAAGATCCCAGGGAAACCTCACCAGAGAACTAAAAAAATTTTCCCTTTTGTGATTGTCAGATTTCCTTTTGGGGTAGCTTACATTTTTCCTGCATTACACTATTGGTATGGTTTCATGTGGGTAGGTACACCAGTACTTGGATTTAAGTGTTCATATCCTTCAAAATCTGTCCCATTGTTATACTATAATTCTATTTCTATCTTAGGAGCAGCTACATTCCTGTGACCAGCCAAACCCTTTCAATATGTACAGCACTAAACTGAATTACACCAAATTTAACCATCTTAACATTGATTAGACAGGTATGCAGCTAATAAAACGCAGCATTACTCTTTTCTCCCAAGGGATCATACTGTGCAATCATAGTGGGTCATTTCCACTATTGGTTCCAACAGGTCAACCATAGCTGGAGCCAGAAAACTCCTTTGGAAGAGAAGAGCAGAGCTGTTCTTTACAACTGCAATGCCGAGTGGGAATCCTCTGGACTCCATCTGGAACAGCTTTGACCAAACAAAGGCTCCAGATCCGCTTTCAGTGCAGTCGGTGGGAATACTGCCACAGCATTCCTTGGGAGCAACATTAAGCTTCGATTATGGTCACAGCAAGAGAGTAGTACACATACAGCTGCCAAAAAATATTAACAAATAATTCTAGAAATGTTTGTCTCTATTTTCTTTTTGTTTTTCTTTTAAGGCAACTAACAAAAAATGTTTTTGCCTGTCAGGAATGAGAATTAAAATAAAAGTCTAAGGCCTAAGCTCCATCTGCTTCCCAAGAGAGACAAGTCAGGAAAGTCATGGCTTTCAAAGTACTCAGAGCTACTGTCTCCTCTTCCAAATGCAAGGTTGTGCAAGGGCCTTGGCAGCCACTGATGTTGTCACCAGCCCTCCCAGGGAAGCACAGCATTGCTGAGTGCTGCCTGCCTTGGCCTTTCCCCCTCCTAGCCATGAGGGTCTACATGGGGACTGCTCAAGTTTTTCTTTGACAGCTAGGTATACTATTAGAGCAAGCTCAGCAAAATAATGGTACAAGATCTGAAAAGCAGGGGCCAGATTGTGGCCCTGAGCCTCCAAAGGGCCAGAGAGCAGCGGCACCTCTCAGATAGCCCTTTCCCACCAAGAGCATTCTCCTCATGTACTTGATTACATCCACTCGAAGTTCTGTGTGTGTTAGCTCTGCCTGTGCCTTTTTTATTAGTATTTCACAGCATGTGTGCTCAGAACAACATTCTTATGTTAAAATATTGATGAACTAGCTTTGCAAATCAGGATAACCTTAACCAGGAGGAGAGGATAAAGCAGACTTTGTGGGTCCTCAATTCTTTCTTGGCTGAAACAATTAAATGTGTGGGCAGACCCTAGACCTTTCTGGCTGCTGAGTGGAGCAGAAATTAAACAAAATATACTACAGTGGGAAGAACCAGCTGCAGAAGAGTGTTCCTTAAAGCACAGTGTGGACAGATTTTATTCCATTAGATTAATTTTACAGGAAAAAGAACATAAATTATGTTCTATAGCTTCCTACAGTTGTGCTGTTTACAAACATTGAAGTCTTAAGCTCCTGAGGTCAACAGATTTTTTTATCATTAACTTCAATGGAAATGCAGTAGGGTTTTTAAAATGCTTTCTCTAGAGACCTCCATAATTATTCCTTTCCTGTGAGGTCTTTTATTAAGGACTATAACATAGATTTTCCTTCTTCATAAGAATTAATTCAAGACAGTCAGAGGTGTCTTTTTGTAAATTTTCTAGCTGTGTAATCCAGGTTTTAATGCTGACCACAGTATGAGCACTGAAGCCTCAAGTCTGGAGTGCTTTGGATTTGTCTCATGATAATTCTTCCATAAGCTACAAAGGAGAGGCCTTTCCCAAAGCGAAAAAATTGAGAGTATGGTCCTGCTGGTCTAAAGGTAGGTCAGGATGGTCAGTAAGGTATGAGAAAAGGAAAGCCAAAGGCCAAAATGAACGTTGTCCATTCTTATGATTGAAATTTTTTGTGTATATAGTGGTGAAAACATAAGCATATAAATAGCTGCTGACATCAAAGAACTCATTGTAACTAAATTAAAATGCTTAGGTTTCTGATTCTCTAAAGGCTATTCAGAAGCATATAAAAATTAGTAAGTAATTCTAGACTGCTCAGTATTGGCCTATGGAAGCAAATGTAAAACCAAATCATTCTTACTTGTTGGATTTTGGATCCACTTTGTTGTCACTTTGCAGTTGCAAAATGTGGCGCAAACTTCAGAGCAGTTCAGAACAGCTTCCCTTAAAACTTGGATCATTTAGTCCAGCTACTGAGAATCATCAAGAGATTGCTTTGGATCTAGAAATTACTTAATTTTATTTCATGTGTTTTGGAAATACCTTTCCAACCCCACAAATTGAGGAACGATACATGTTTACTCATTCCCTCCTCTGTGGTTAGAGGCAAGTACTTGCTCTCTCTTAACCTGTCAGCTGGCTTTGATGCAAATGTCAGGGTACTATGAAATGTGGTCTCACAGAAATGTGCTTGTGGGGTAACAAAGGGAGAAGATCCTCAAGCAAGCTGTTTGGTCTCGTCTGGTTTGTTAGGATGCTGTAGCATACAAGGACTATCTGTGGTGTCTGACGACATCAAAGCGAACACAGATGTGCAATCCCTGTTTATTCAGCTTCATATCAAGTAGATGAGAGAGGCTGTGGTGAGGGTAAATCTAGATGCACTTGAAGAAGAATTCCTACCTACCCTCTACTCATGGCTCTTCAGTGACTCATGTGGCCAAAAACATTGTGCGACACTTTTTTTTCTTTTCATTTGATCTTGCATATTTGTTTTCAAATAATTTCATTTTGTATGGTTTTGTTTGGTTTTTTTTTTTTTTTTTTTACATGGGCAATTGGCATGCTGTCTCAGCTGTTGTATGCTCTTGAAAAGAAATACACAAAGAACTGCAGCTGTGCATGGTATGATATCATTTGCAGGCACTATGTGTATGTTTGCATGCAGAGTGCTGAGACTGTGATCTTGGTGTGCTACACTTTACATCTTGATCCCACCTCTGCTTTTAAGTGCATGCCTGTTGATCCAGCTCTGCTGGCTGTCAAGTAGTGAGAGAACCATGGTCTTGCTGTGTCTGTCCACATTCTAGAGCTAAATCCTCCTGGTCTAGGAGTTCAAGGACTGACACAATTCTGACATCCCCAATACGGATGAAGAATGAGGCACTCTAGTTCCACATCTTTCTCCTCCACCCCCAACACAAATGCACAGCCTAAGCCTGTGACGAAGTGTCATTTTGACTTGAATTCAGCAATGCACTCACTTGGGCTTGATCTTAAGCATATGGATAATTCATTGCTTTTGAGCAAACTTAAATACACCATCTTTAGGGAGACTAAGCATGTGCTTGGTTGCTGAAATGAGATATTTGGGTTGTTTAAATACATTCATGCCTAGCTATAAGTACAAACAAATGCTAGCATACATGGTTAATGATGCTTCAGCCAGAATTGCTCATGCTTGCAGCTGTACATCAGAATGTAATTTTAATTAGAGTTTAATTATCTTTTCATTTATTTTCTTCAGCAAGTAAATTTATACCTTGCTGTAAGTTTTCCTGGGAGTGTAAATTAAAGTAACATTAATAACATTATATTTGTCCTAATTTGCATGTCTACGCTTATTTATCTGGGGTTTTTATTAGTCATAATGAAGTATGTTTGGAGAAATCGGGCAACTAATCTGTGCATAGAACATAATGCTAAGCAATATCATTATAATAATAAGAGGATGTTTCTGATTTACTGAATAGAAATAATAATAATATAAATCTGCAATTAGGGGGTTTAATACATTAAAATTAATCTGAGGAGAAGTTGTCTGAATAACAAGGGTTTAAGTAAAAAAAGTCTTTATTTGACACTGGAGATGAAATTGTTAAAAAATGAACTTGAATTTTTTTTTGTTGTTGTTCAAAAGTCACCTATTAATGGAACTTAATGTAAACCTAACTTACAATTATTTAATACTTTGTTGTGGAAATCAATCTCTTCTGGAAGACATTTGTGGGAGAAAGTTTGCTTTGGGCATTTTTACCAACTTAGGGAAGCTCAGAATGTCCAAATTTTCATATTGGAAAGAGTTACTCCTTAGACATAATGCCACATGTTTAGTAATTTAAGAATTTGTATTTCTGCAGACACACCTCCTTCAGTCCAAATAAATGCTTTAAAATCATTCATCAATATATGAGAGAAGTAGAAAAATATTATGTGCCTCACTGTATACAGCAGAAACCTCAAGCACAGGGGAACAAGTTACAATGAGTTTATCTAAAGTGACCGTTAACTTGAATGAGCAGATTTTTGCACACTTTACTTAAAATGTCTTAAGAGGTCGACTTATCTGCACTGGTCATGTATAAACTTTTTCTGCATCTTCTTTTGTCTTTCTTAAATCTGTGGATTATTTCAAAGCATTGCTTAGCCAGCATTCAGATTAGCAATGGGTGATTCTGTTGTGTTGCTTTTGGTTTGTAGTTCTGAGTTACTTTACTCTGCATACCTGAGTCAGCTGGCTTCAAATTTTATAGATATTTGGATGGCTGCTAATGTAGGAGGTCTGAGAGTCTTTTCAGATGCCTGTCACTTAGAGAACAATAAACAGTCTGCTGTCCCCGCCCCCTTTAGTTTCCGTATTATGAAAAATAATCTCAGGGTGAGGGGAGGGATTTTTGCTTGGTTTTTGTCTCCCCTCTCTGCTTCCCCTTTTAATTCTGGGATGCAATCTTTCTAGCCTTGCCAAAGTAGCAAGACTTGCTGTGGAGCTAGCAAGTGACTTTCTGCTTTCCTTCCCATATGGCAAAGCGCCTTGCTGTGGGAGATGATACCTAGTCATAGACTGCCTCTGCAGAAGGCACAGGATTCTTGTTGTGGATGTCTAATGGTGGGCAAGGTAGTGAGGGGTTGGAGAGGCTATGTGGCATGAGGGACCAAGGATAATGGCTACAACTGCATTTCCGCAGACTGTTCTGAGTCTAGAGGATGTCACCAAGTATTGAGACTAGGAATAGTGAAAACACTGTTAGGACCAACCTGCATAGTAGGTATTTACCAGAATTGTGTTGTTGGTTCTGCATGACCAGGAATTGATGGTAGTATGTGTGATAAACCTCTGCCTTGTCATTTTAAACTTCTAACAGACTCCTTCTTTGATCCAATTCCGTGTTATATTCCTCCAGTCACAAAGTTGAATATGAAATAAATGTGTTGCAGTGATAACCTTAGATTTAACAACAGCCTGTGTTTACTATAAGTGACAGACTATTCTTTCTATTTCCCAATTTAATGGAAACGTTAAGCTTTGAGTCTCTTCAGAACAGTGTAACACGGAGTAGAAACTGGGTAAACCAGGTTTACAGAACTTTTGTAAATGTTTTAAACATTTTCCTTTCTAAGCCACACAAGTCTTGCCTGAGGCACCATTCCTAACATAAAATTAGGCTTCTGAAAGATTTATTGGCTGCTTTTGGAATTCAGCATAGTTGTCTTTTGCTCATTCACATAATGAGGCAGTTGTGAAACCCTGACTCAGGGGTGAAATAAGCCCTCTTCAAAATGGGGACAAATGGGAACATGTGGTCACACACATGCAAATGCCTTGTAGAAGTGAGTGTCTGTATGCAGTAGACCATCCTAGGGAAGGGCTATGTACAACACCCCCAGAGTTCTGCTATACCCACTGCTGCTGTAGTCACCGTGAGGACTGCTGTAGTCGTTAGGTATTCATGAAACAACTAGTGCTATACACAGAATAAGGAGTTGCGAAAGCATGTGGAAGCAGATCTGTGTGGTCCCTTATGATGACTGTCCCTTAATGTAGCGTGTTCTTGCCTACAGTGACATTCTGATCTTTCTTATTTAATTGCCCCTATGTCGGCTTTGGTTCTTAGTAGGGGTTGATTAGAGAACCATGTTTCCCTGCTGTGTTAAACAGTCTTAAGTGAAGTGTACCGAGGGCATTACATTTAGTGTTGTATACTTCACATAGGAAAAGACTCTACAGCATTTGAAGCTGTTTCAGTTGATTGAAGAAAAAAGACCAGAACTTCCTGCTGCTACTGCCACTCCCAACCCCCTGCAATTTCAATGGCCTGTTTTGCTGAAATCCGCCCCCCTCTGAGTTGTTTACTCATCAAACTGGTTTTGCGATATAGACGACAGCAAATCCATTTCAAAATGTGGAGTAAGCTTCAATCTAGATTTAGGAAAAGGGCGTCAGTTTGTGCACACACCTTCTGTGCATAAGATGCTTTTTCACTGAAATCTTTCCATAAACACTTTGAAAATTGTTGGGTTTTTTTCTGCAGCAGCGCTTGCTATAAGATTGATTAGATTCAGGTGGCTTAAAGGAAGTAAAACAGTTTCTACTCTACATCTAATACTTTCCCTTTGTCTTCCTGTGCAAATACAAATAACTAATGCAGGCAAACAGTAAATTGCAGAGAGCAGTGGAAGTGTTAAATGGTAGCAACACTTAAAACATCGCTGAAATTCAAAAGAGCAGCTGTTAGACATTTAAACCTATCATTCTCTTCTGAACGTACATCAAATTTACTTCATAGCACTGTCATAAAAATGTATGAGAATGTAAATGCTTGAGTGACCCATTAATCTTTTGAGTAGTAAACATAAAATCTTCTTAACCCCTGTGATGATATAACCATACTTTATTTTGAATGAAGGCTTTATCATAGAAGTGAAGATGTTCTGTGTCTTTGTGGTGTGTAAATAAGAACAAATTAATATTAAAGTCTGATGTGTATGAAAAGTGTACCATTATATTGATTGCAGTATGAAGACATGTAGTGAACAAAGCTACACTCAATTTCTGATGAGCACAGAAAATCCAATAATAAATATACAAAGAGGATAAGCTCATTACTCATTGACAGCAATCACTACTCTGATGCTGTTATCATTATTATTTACTAACTAACTCAATAATGAGTGTTTGTTCTTACAGAATTGTGCATAAAACCTTCCCGTTTATGTATGTCAAATGACAAACCTGTTTTCTAAGCTCTTTGTGGTGAAAAGACATCCTTAAATACTGGAATTGTTGATTATCCATTTCCATGCATAGGGCAGTCAGTTTGTCTCTAACCACACAAATTTGTGATTTATATCAAGGTGAATTTTGCTTCGATAAGGGCTAGAAAAATTTTTTGGCTCCAATTTTGGAACATTACTGTTCTTCCATTTATTCATGTTATTTCATATACCTTCCATTCCCTCTTGAAGCCTTGTTTGAAAGACACCTTGACTGGGCTTTAAAGGCAGAAAGTGTTGTTCATGAACAACAAACTGCTTTCTTGTTGCAGAGATAGATTTAGCCTTGATAAAAATAGGAGAAATTCCATTAAACTTCTGAAGTTGTCCATTTCAAAGCATTGTGCCCACGGGCGGGG
>NW_009923141.1:100916-129090 GCF_000696875.1 Nestor notabilis
GGGGGGGGGTGCTGAAATAATTTGGAGAACTTGGAAAACTTCTATTAAATAATCAGTTTCATCTTCCCATCCAGCCAGGATTGTTTCCAGCAGTACACTGAAATTTCTTAAGCAATGGGGCTACGTGTGTGGGGAACTTCGTTTATTCATAAAACATCTGAAACGTGTCCAAGTAAGCATGGGAAAATTTAAGGTCTGTCAATTTGTAGTGGTGTTTGGAAATGGAGGTGATTCCAATGGAGGCAGGGGAGAGAGAGGGGAAGTAAAAAAAAATATAAAACAAATAGTTTAACAGATTGAGATGAGCTGTATTAGCTTAATTACAGAAGCAAACAAGCTACCAAGCTACATAGTCTATGACAGACAAGTGTCTCTAATAAAATACTTTTTTTTTTTTTTTCCACTATGCTCCGCAACTGGCTCTCTTTCCATTGTTCCTTGAAACTGTCTTTCATATTATACTAACTCTAATAACTAACATAGTATTATGCTAACTCACCCCTTGAGACAAAGTGTGTTTTTGTGAACACCAAACTACAAGGTGTAGGGGCCTTGTTGAGAAGCCAAAAAGATTATCTGAATCTGAAAACCTTACTTTAACTTGAAAGGCAGGTTGCAAAAATCAAGCCATGGAACAGAAGCAATACATTAGAAAGTCGAGTCAGCCCAGACTTCCATGTATTTTGAGAGCTCCCTTCAAAAATGACATGAAAATCAAAGCAAAATATCATTGGTATGATTAATGTACATGGTAGTCTAAGTCTTCAGTATTCTTTCTTCAGTATTTGTATTAAAAATACCCTATTGCTGTTGCATAGCTTTCAAAGGGCTGGCTTTAACCAGCATCTTAGAATGAAGGAAAATCTTTGAGGAGAGTTGGGGTTGAGGGCAGTGGGCTGGAGGGGCAGATCACATACACTTCAGAGCCCTCGGAGCCCAGGCCAGCACTATCTGCACTTGTACTGCAACACGAAGTCCTACAAAATCAAGTCCCAACAAATTGGAATGAGATGGTGTGAGTAAAAGGCTATTTAGGGAAGTGGTGGAAAGGTAAGGGAAGAAAGGAGTTTTTCCACTAGTTTTTCCCCAAATCTTCCCACATCCTAGACTTCCACTTCTATTTCACAGTCTTAGAGGAAGGAGAAAAAATCCTTCCCATGCAACCCACTCCTCTTTTGTCATAGCATGGAATGTTGTTGCTCCCAGCAACAAAGTCAAAACAAATAATACTGTTCTCTATCTGTGGGCAGCAGAATCAGTTTTGCCTACAGAACTCTAGCAAAACAAAATTTCATTTTTCAGTATTACACTCGCTACTTTCACAAAATCTGAGTTAAGATGTTTCTGAGTTTACTCACACTTTCCTGAACGACCTTCCTCTTATTCTCCTGCTTTGGCACCACATGGTTAGTCTGGGTAAGAAATGAAGAAAAATGATTACATGTTATACTGAACATATATGTAGAAGTAATGGAGTGTTTGACAGATGGCATTGTTATATGATATCTTGTATAGAAAAATAGCTATTCATTGTGACTTCTAGTATTTCCAGTCGATTTAATCATAGAATCATAGAATGGTTAGGGTTGGAAAGAACACTAATATCACCTAGTTCCAACCTGCCTGCCATTGGCAGGGACACCTATAAGCTTCTTTTTTCCTTCTGAATTTTCTCAGCATCTCGTTCTCTGTTTGACCCTAACCCACAAACTCTCAGTTGGCCCATCACCCGTCCCCAGGCAGAGTTCCATACTCTCTAGACTATCACTGGCATAAATAACTACACCCCTATCTGTCTGCCCAATCTGTCTTTCCTAAAGAGCCTATAACCATAGCAGGGGGGTTGGAACTAGATGGTCTTAAGGTCTTTTCCAACCCTAACTATTCTATGATTCCAGCACTCCAGTCATAAGAGCCATCCCATCATGTTTCTGTCATTCTAATCCCCATAGACATGCACACATCTCTAATTCCTCTTGCTTATTCCCCATACTATGGGCTTTTGTATAGAAGCATCTGAGCTGGGCTCTGAATATAGCTGACTATACGGCTGGAGTGGCTGAACTAGCTCTGCATCTCTCTGAACGTTTATTACAGGTGCTGGTATCTGACTGGTAGTTTGGGGATGGATCAGTGTCCCTCTCCCCCAACAAACGTAGTTTGAAACAGCCCTCACCAGCCTGGCAAGTCTCCCACCAAAGCAGCTCTTCCGCTTGTCTGACCAGCTCCACCAGCTTTCAGTAGACCTGGCATCCCAGATCGAGTCCCAGGTTCTAAATAACCAAACCCCTGACTATGGCAGCACCGTTCTAACCATTTATTAACCTGCCAAATGCACCTGGCCTTTTGAAGGTCCTCCCCTCTGACCTGAAGGATCAAAGAAAAAACTATCTGAGCTCCAGAGTCCCTAACCACCTCTCCCAGGGCTCTGTAGTCCAGCTTGAATATTCTCTAGGCTGCTGCTGTCAGTATCACTAGCACTCATACATACCACTAGAAGTGGGTAATAGTCAGTAGGACTTACTAGACCAGGCAGCCTCTCAGCTACATCTGATCTGAGCCCCTGGTAGACAACACACCTTCCTTGAGAGCAGGTCAGGCAGACAGATATGCCTTTCAAAGTAGAGTCACCTATTACTATGACCTGCTGCCTTTTCCTGGATGCACTAGCAGTAATCTTTATTGGTGCAGCAACTGGCTGTTCCTCTGTTGTGGTGGGCGTTGCCCCGTTAGGCCCCCGCAGAGCTGCGAAGTGGTTCTGCGTGGGGATGTTGGGTTTTGGAAGAAGCCCCTTGCTTTTAATTGTCCTCTTCCTGCTTGTTTTGTTGGTTTCTTTTTTTGGTGACAAGTTCCCAACCTCCCAGATTAATGCCCTCCTTTTCTGCATACACTGTGGTGGATGCTTGTGGCCCCTGCATGGTTTGGGCCTGGAGCAAGCAGTCCGGCTCCCTCTCAGCATCCCCAATATCTCTCAGTCTCTTGACAGTCTCCCACAGCTCAGTCACCTGTTGCAGGAGAACCTCCACCAGTGTGCACCGAGTGCAGCCCTGTCCACTGTTCACCCTTGCCTCAGGAGACAGGTCGAGGCACTTTCTACAGTCAGGTCTGCACTGCAGCCACCTCTTTCATCCACTCCATCTGGGTGGCTCTGGCTGTTCAGGAACCAGGCTCCTGGATGCTGCAATTTCCCCACACTCCAGTGCTAAAGGTGTCTTCTCTGGAGCTACTCACCTTGGCAAAATTAACAGCATTGCAGTGTTCATGGATGATCTAACTGCATTCCTGGGGAAATTCCCACAGATCTTTTGAATAAGCTTGTGTGACTCGTAGCACCTGCAGGATATGGTTGAGAGATGTTAGAACACCTGCCAGTGAGTTCAGGGACAACTTGAACATACTGATGACGCACTGGGAGGTCTAAACCAGTATTACAAATCAGATATCTCTGACATTAAGACCACAGTACATGAAGGAAATGCAAAAGATTGGACCTTAAGACAGGACAGGCTCTAAAGGTAGCAATTCTGATACGGGTATTTAAGAGGAGCAGTTTTGCCCTATTTATCAACTTTTTACTTTGATTAAAAAAAGGTTTCTCACTCTAGTTGAAGAGTGCTATTGGAGTCCTTGGGAGCTCAATTAAAAAAGTCTTGCTCTTGATAGAACAACACTCATGAATTCAACAATATATTCATTAACCAAAAGCAAAGAACTACAGATAACAAACTAGATCTGAGCAAGAAGCCCTCAGTAAGATCACATTAATAAATGACAAAGCTGTCTGAATTTTGATACTAATCTTTCACACACTGTAATTGAGACTTAGGTTTGGTAGCCAATGTATTCATAAACCTCCAACTTGGCAAGTCAGAGCTTGCATCATCTTTTGTGTAGACTCCTGTGATACATATTTATTGAAGGCATGCACATTCTTCTGTTGCCCATCAAAACAAGAACTCTAAAAACGAGCAACAGCACTTAAAAATGTGCAACTCAAGATAAATGTTTTCAGCAGACTAGACTAGTATGTCACGCTGGAAAGAGTTCCCTCTCAACACCATTGCAAGTAAGCATGGAGATGTATGCCTGATGCTTATAGCTGGAGCCAGGCTAATGTCACTGCACATTACTTCCTCAAGCAGTGCCTGAGCTCTGCTGGAAGATGGCTCTGTGGCTCTTCAGCCCACTTCACAAAGGAAGAGCTCCCTTCAAGAGCTAAAAATTGCTTTCTCTTTCTATTGTGAAATCAAACAATTCTCCCACACTTACGCATATGTGAATGCAACATAAGTTAAACAGTTCTGGAGTCTGAAAACACACATCTATAGCTGTCAAAATGTCATTGCAATTGTGCACAAGTTTATCCTCTCAGGTGCTTTCTCCAAAGTGCCACAGGCTGAGGACTCAGTAACGGTATCTTGTCACCTTCAGAAGCTTCAGAGTCAGCATTCCAAAGAGGTGTCTAAGGCAATGCACATACCTGAAGCAGTCACTCCAGGTGTCCTGTTTCATAATATTGTAAGTGAATAAGGCAAGTGAATAGGACAGAGCTTTTTATTTCTTTTAATTAAAATGGAATTTATATTAGTCCAGAAAAGTCTGGACATCCTTCACATAAAGATACCATCTAAGATGCCTCCTTGGACATTTGAAGTCTCCATAGAAATATAGGTGTTTCAGCTATGAATTTCCAGTATAATCCTGATTTTCTGTTTATTTTTTGATTACCCCAAGTAAGCCACATCAGTGCAGACACTATCTGAATGGTCCATAATCATAGAAAGAAGAATACAAAAGCAAACCTTTCCTCCACTCATTTGCATATGTTTTTTTCACTCACATATAGAAGGAAGGAACAGTCCTTTTTTGCCCATCTCTTTCACTAGGTAATGTAGAAAGTTATTGAATGCATTGACTCCAGTCTGTCTTGAAGCTCTTGATAAATGTTAATCCATTACATGCTTACAGGCTGCTGTAACTTACGGTTGAGTACCAATTCAAATTTTTTCAGACATTTTCATTTTGCTTGTGTTTATTTGCTACTTTTCTACTCACCTTCTAGAGTTACGCAAGGCAATGAAGTTTCTAGCAGGATAGTTTTTGTAGCAGAATAATTTAATTAAGTATTGGGAATGTTTCTTGAAAGTAAAGAAGCCTGTAAATGTGAGAATTTAGATCAGAAAACTGAATCTTAAGACTTACACCTGTCTAGTTAAGGGACAAAAAAACCATCTAGAGTTTGTAATCAAGATTTCCCTAAACCCAGCTCTTGTATTTTACTATGGAATACTTCGCAACAAACTATCTAACACCAATAACTCTTTGCAGAAAGTACTTAGTTGGAAAATGTGAATTATGAGTAAATTAGAGAAAATCACTATCTGCTGGTGTGCAATTTGCTAGAATAAAAAAAGAGATGAAATGTATTGAATATATTACTTGTTATGAATTATTTGCCCATTACAAATTGATACCCTGCTCTTCTCATGGGTTTCAGCCATAGAGCATTTCTCATCTTCTCTTCCTGTGCAGTTTATTAATATTAATTTTTTCCAGTTTCTCCTTACTTGCAAACCTTTCTTTTCCAAATGAAACAACATCTGCAGCTAGCTATAAATATTTATCATTTGAGAATAGTCATGACATAAAGACATCTAAAGAGTGAGATTGGGGGACAATTGTTGATTGTGGGTCACTGATGCTGCAAAATTTGGAAATGCTAAATCTAAAGTACGAACTTAAAGAACCTGTATTGTAAGGCATACCAAAATATTCACCAAAATATTAAAGCTTCTCAGACCTGCCACTAACCTGAAAAAATAAGTTCCTGTTTATGATTAGGAACACATTTTAAATAAGTCTTTCTTTTGTTTGTAAGTGATGTGATGGGCTACTGTGGCGTGTAAAGATAACTATATCCTTCTTTACAGTTCGCGTGTTCTCTGTAGGGGAATAATACTCTTGCATAGGCTAGAGAGTAAATATGTTTAGAAACAAACCAATGCTATAGGTTTGTTCTGGTCAGAAAAACACTACAAAGTGGGAGAGTGGCCCTCAACCAAATGCATCCTTCAGTATTTAAGGATTAAGGTTGAGCCTTCTAAAGTTTGTTTAAAAATGAGAGGACATCACAGATAATTTGACCAGTCATTGAAAAATTTACACGCAGCTTGAAGCTGAAAGGTACTTTTTGCTCACTGCAAAGAAAGAATGGCAACAAATATATACTTGGAAAAAAACAAAACCAACAACAAAATGAAAAAGGTTAGTACCATCTAGATTTTTCTAATCACGTGGTCTTCCCTTGCAGAACCATTGCATAAGGGTTATGGCTGGGTAGGTTGTTTCCAGATTCTCCTGATCAGCCTCTCCTGAGGGAATTGGATCCCTTCTACTCTGAATTTACAATGTTCTGCCCGGATTAAGGCTCCTTCTCTTACTGAACTTAGTCACCTTTTATAAAACGAATTTAATCCGTGTTCAAAAGATCAATACAAAGTGTATGTGCTGCTGGTCCTGGTCTCAGAAGTGGATCTAATTCAATATATGAAAGTGGGATTTTCCAAAACATCAGGATCAAGCTTAAAAGTGGAGGTATGGACAAAGATCTTGGAACTGCAGTGTGAGAAGGTCAAGGATGCAGAGTGGCAATTCAGATACAGCAGTGGGTAAAGTCTGCAGCTCTGAAAAGTCCTAGAGGATGCCGAAGCACTAATTTCCATGGTAGTTGCATGCTGAGATTAAACTGTTATTATGTTAGTAAAAAATACCTTTGTCCTTTTTACTCCCTCTAGTTTTCCACGTGTAGGTGTTAATGAAAGGCACATGTTGGAATCAGTCTGTGAAACAGAGATGTTTGAAACAGTTATTGCACTGACAACAACAGTTTTGAACCATGTGGGTACTCTTCTCATTGCTGTTGCTTTCTCAGTGCTTAGTCACTCTGTTCCTGTAGTCACTGAACAGTCTCACTGCATTCAGGGAGAAAGATAAAAATACTAAATGTCTATTTCATCTGTTGTATAGCGCTCAGATGTAAGTCCTTCCATGAGCAATTGTTTCCAGGGATAAGGATGTATGTGTGAATCATTTCTCACAGTAATGATAAAATGAAGTCCCTAGTGAGCTAGCTAACCCTTACATGTTCATGTGTTCACCATATAA
Organism: Nestor notabilis; assembly: GCF_000696875.1. NCBI lineage: Eukaryota > Metazoa > Chordata > Aves > Psittaciformes > Psittacidae > Nestor > Nestor notabilis. The sequence goes on from NW_009923141.1 coordinate 108,081, forward strand.
AATGTCTTTTAATGGGGAATTTAGGGTACAAGCAATATAATTCCTCAGACTGGAATTTGCTCAGGACTTCTTGCAAGAACACAATAGAATTTGCAGTTGTCACATTTGTCAGGATGTCAGCTGTACAAGACAGCATCTCTCTAACAGGTAGTAGTTTTATTAGTGAGTGCATTTATTACTGGTTTATTAGTGATTCAGAAGGGGAAAAGACTGCTAAATTAATAGCTTTCATTACTTCTTGCTAGAGTCCGCACTTGCCTTAGAAACTCCCCAATCAAACATATTGACCCAATTCTCTCTAGGTGTAACTTCTCCAGACACAGGTAAATAGCTCAGAGAGAATTATTGGTTGTGATTTGACCTGTATTTGTCAGTGCAGTGTCTCAGTGCACCAGGGCTAGAAAGGAAACAAATGAATACATGTCATGAAGAAGCCTGCCTATCCTGCTTCTTCTTTGAAGATACATACATTACGAGGAGATGGGATGATGGGTGACAGAATCGTTCTCTTATCTGTGGTCAAGCCATAGTCATAGCCTTCCACTTACTGTGTTGATGACTTTTAAAACTACTAGCTAAAGTGTGCACGTCTTCTGGAGGGAATGGCAATAAAATTGTGGGGTTTATTTTTGTGTGACTTCTATACAGGAATATGTGCCAAAATTTATATTTTCTTAGACCATGTGAAATCTTAAGGCAATGAAACTCTTGGAAGTAATATGGAATCTCTATCAAAAGTAAACTTGGACTAGCTTATTCTCTAGTGACTTTATCAGCTTCTGCTGAACAGTCATCTACTAAACAGATATCTAGTCTTTATGGTTCTGAAAAAGACTGTGATAGGACTACGTGTGTTGAGATTATAATAAAAAAATACATAATACAGGAACTTTCACATTTCAAAGTGAACTCTGAAGATGTTAATGTCATCAGGTGCATTTATGGCTGCTGTATCCAGCTACTTTAGGACTGTGTGTAAGAGTATCTTTAAAATTATGGCTTTGGTCTGGGAACAGCTCTTAATTTTTTTTCTATCAGTTGGTGCTCTTTTGTCTCAAGCCAACCATCAGTGCAGCAAAAATCTGGATTGACATAAATTTCAGGGGAATGCTGGGTGCAAATCAGTTGAATGTGGAAGAATCTATAAGTGCACTCTGCAGTCTCATGCATTATCTGTAGTAAAACTTTCTCCCCTTCCCCTTCAAGTAGTACTCCAGCTCTGGCAAAGGACTTCACCCCCATCCTCATCCACCCATATTGCACAAAACGAATTGAAGCTTTTGGCAATTAGATGCATGGCATTGGAAATCTGGAATAAACTAAAAAATATTGCACAACTATTAAATTAATGGGGTTCACACCTTGTGATCTGAGGAATCTGATGTTCTCAAATTAGTGAATGAATACAGCATTACTGGCTACTGGAACGTATCAGTTATATAGCCAGTATATAGCCAAATGTTGACTTACCTGTCAACTTTAAGATAAAGTTGTTTCTCCTCACCAGAATGGATGGTTGATGACTTACTGTAATTATAGACCTTTATCATAAATGAGGAAATTGGTGCTATTAATAACAGCTAACAAAATTAATGCATGTTGTCCTACAGTCCTGTTTCCCTTGTATCTTAATTTGTTTCTCTGTTATAGACTTAAGTCTGATCATTCCATTGTTGCTTAAAGATACAAGGGTAAATTGAAAAACGGGTCTTTTTTACTTGCAGTGATAGAAGTGACAGGTGAGTCATCGCTGCCCACGTCACTCTGTTCTACCATATAGATTTTAAATCGTAACTGTAATTTCTGTTTTAGTCTTTTCCAGAATAGATTAATATGATGATAAAACACAATTTACAATAAAATATCCCAAGATTATAAGTGAGTCAAAAAAAACCATTCCTAATCTGTCAAGACAAAGGCAGAGAGAGATCTTCTGGCAAAACAAAAGCATTTACAACGTCTGGAACTACTTGAACTTATGTAGGGAATGAAGCAGCATACAGGAAATGTGCTGAATCACTCACTGTCCCTTAATATACCACTATATAAAAGGTCTTTGCCCAGACTCAGTGGTGTCTTAATTTTACAGGCAAGTAATTAGCTGAAAGGAAAGCTGTAAAGCATGTCTTTCCCATTCCACCTTTGTACGTTACTATATATTCAGGCTGATAGAAAGAACCTGACTCAGAATAATTCATTAGGATTTCAAGGGTTATATAGCATAGTCATACTGTTAACAAGTGAGCAAATCAATGCAAGGAGAAATGCTAAACAGTATGCGGGGACAGTTATATATGTTGATTTACTAGAAGGTTCTAATACATGGTTTTTAAAATCCCAACTCCAACAAACCCTGACATGTTACACTACTTCACTGTAAATACAAGTTAAATTTTTCTTCAATCAGCCCATAAAAATAACAACTGCACACCACTGATTTGCCATTAGCAATGGTGTCCTTCCTCAGCACGGTGTCAGTCCACCTTTCTGCCTCCACATTACCTCCTCAACAACTGCGCTGGCTCCTGAGTTTTGCTCAGAGTGCAGGGAAAATGAAAGTGGAGCAGTATGTGGAAGAACACCATTGATTCTTATTCCTTCCAGCTTCAACAGCTACACTTGTATGAATGAATGCTGTCCACCTAATAAACTGCAAATTGTCTGTGGTGGTACAGGAGGGAAGCTGCAATTCAGCTAAGCTGGATTCCACATTCCTGAATGAATTTTTTGGGTGGTGGGGTGAAGAGTGCCAGGAAGTCTTATTCCAAGCCTCAACAGTAAGGGATCTTTACTGTTTATTTTATTGGGAATAGGTTCAGAATTATACCAAATAGCAGTGATTTTAATACTTTATTAATGATTCTGGATGGCTAACTGGAGACATCTCAAAGCAGAAACTGCTCAGCTGCTTTTCTCTCAGAAAGGAGTACACAAATTAACAGCTTAATTTTTCAAGCCTTAACCAAAGTCTTGCTGTAACACTTTGAGATTAGCCTACACACACATATTTGTGCTACTTTGAGATGTTTATGTTGTAAACTATTCATGATATCCTGCATCTTCTTCTAAAATCTACGCTACCAGTAAAAGAAAACAATCTAAACTCAAACTGGAATTGTTTGTGCTAATATGGTAGGGAAGTTAATTGGCCTCTATAGCTTTCAAGTGTAAGATGGAATAGACCTCTCACTATCTTGAGAAATGCATAAAGTTCTGTGCATTTTGCTTTTACCTTTTAAGCTCTTTAATATCCACTTAAAAATTAAGCAGTAACTGCAACATGTTCACCTTAATCATTCATAAAGAAATAGAAAATAAAAGAGCTCTTATTCCCAGAAGTAAGGGGGGGGAGGGAGTATGCTCATAAGTGAAATTCATTTTAGTTTTGACAGTCAGAAAACTGCAAGTTTAGCGTATCATTTGGCAGAGGTTAATGCTAACTGTAATTGGAAGGAGCTGAAGAAGTAATGATCACTATAGTCAGTGTTTGCAAATGAAATTCCCTGCTAAAATACAAGTAAACCAAAGGACTTCTGAAGATGGTCACATTTAAATTTCCCAGTTGGGAAAAAAACAGGCTAAGTTGGGAGTGGGATTCTCGCTATTTTTCAGTATTGTCCAAGCTTCCCCCACTCTTGTTTCTGTTTTTGTTACAAGTCCAAACAATTAGTGCAATAAAATTTATCTCAATCTGTTTCATATATTTTACACCAAACAGTGTGTTCAAAATATTAAATAAAACAAATTTTTCTTCATTGATGTATCAATGACATTCCACTCCTTAGTTAATTTATGTAGTAGACAGGTTTATAAGTGTTAAGTTAGCATCATGTTTTACAACAATAATTTTTATAAAATCTTACAGAAGTGGGCAGTAGAATTTAAGTGTTTCTTAACAGCTGTCTTCCAAGGCCATCACCCCATATCCAATATTCAATAAATTCTCTGTTGCAATAGTGAGTGCTTACATCAAGACTATTTTAATTGTTCACTTTGCATATTAAATGCCAGGTGAATATTTATTTTGTTTATTTTCATTACAGCTTTTAGCCTTGTTACCGAAGTTATTTAATTTACTAGCTACACCTTAGGTTAATAGTCACAAATTCTGTCTAAGCTTCATCCTGTTTTTGGGGAAAGTCAAATGAACTGCTCAGTTACCTAAAGTACAGCAACTGTATCAGTATATTTAGGCTCAGAACATTAGGCAGTTACTCCACATAATTTTATGATTCTTACGAGTAAAATATAAGGAGGACTTAGTCATGCCAGGTCATAGAGGATACTGCACTAAAAATTTCCAATAGCCCATGATGCTCTATGAAAGCTCCATGGTGCAGTGCTGTAGGACCCAACTTTCTGCTTTCAATCCTAGCCTGCAAGAAGGTTCCTGAATCCTGAAAATGTGGTGAGCAAGGACTGCAGTCAGGTATTCCAGGTAATCTTATAGCTCATCATCCTAGGAGATAGCTCACAACCATAATTTAGGCGGGCTTCTACATTTACTAAACTTGTAAAGAAACATCAAATTAATATTTGGTAATTTCAGTGGTTCTTAGCATAGTTGGCAGCTAGTGGGTCCCTTATATTTATCTCCCTGAGAAGAAATCTCTTCTTTCATTCTTGCACTTCCCAAACTTAGGAACAACTGCATGTCTTCTCTTGGGAGCCTGTTTGTCACAATTATGTAAGAGATGTACTACGGTACGTGCCTTTTCTTCCTCATTTTAGCTTCCTTCTCTACTGCGAAGTAATAGGTCTGACTGCCTAGTGTGCTGAGAGAGTCATATTTCAGCAACACCCCAGGCTGTGTGTCTGAACAGCAGGTTTTTCCTCTGTTGTTCTATTGAAATTAAGCGCAATGGTTTGCTTTGTTCAGAATATTTTTTGTCTGGTTTTGCTTGTCTTTGTTTTCATCACTCCATGCTAAAACTTCTTGGCCATGAAACCTAAATAAGGACATTACCACCTCAGTGAGATTCTGCCAACCACAGAAGGAACCACAGCACAGCAACTAATTGTGCTTTCTCAGTCAGAACCAGTGTTACTCAAGGATCCCTTTAAACTGATGTTCTTTTTCTTTCCCTTTGGCAGAAAAAGTTTCCCCTCACCTGGAAATAGTGACAACAGAAATAGCACTTGCTTGTCCTAGCCATCAGGAGCACTGAAATGTAAAGGGACTGCTTCCATATACAGAACAAGGCTCCCAGGTGACAGATATAGTTATGGGTAATTCCAGTGATTCTAGGGATGAACTTGTCCCTTTGACTTCTGTCTTACAAACTTTCACTGAAGGATAGAAAACACAAGTAGGGACATATTAAATACTGTATTTCTATAAAAGACCTGATCCAAAGAACAGTGGAGTCCATGGGAATCTTTCCAACAATTTCTGTATGCTTTGAATCAGACTACAAATGCTCTCAGCCACGAATATCACTTGGATCCGGATCCCACAGATGATCCAAGGTCACTGAGACAACTTGCTTCAGTGAAAAATAATGTGAGGGGCTAGAATGCTTTGATGTCCTTGTCATTAACTTTTACACTGCACAGACAAACCTTTTGCCTCATGAATGGCATGAGAAGATATGACCCTGAAGAATAAGGATTTAGAGAACAGAATTCAATCACTTTTGTTTTCCTACCATAGGTTACTCTATGGTTCTGGCTGTGGAAACTCCAGACCTCAGTGTGCAGCAGTCACTGAGAACATCTCCCTGTCCATTCTCCTTAGTTAGTTAGGAGGGTTTTTATAGTCTTAGAACTTACTTATCAGTCCTGAGTGTGTACTTGGGCTATACGCTGTAATGCAATTTACTCTCAGTTACTGTATTTCTATCTGAGAAACATAGCAATGAATGAACATGAAACTGTCTATTAGGTGGGATCAAAAGCACTGTGCATCATCAGGAAGTAAGGTAAGAATGAAATGAAAACATTTCTTAGGGGCAGATAAAATGGCTTACGGAGGTTTCACACACTAATCCAGTCAACCAGCACTGTGACTACTGGAACCTTTATAGTGTAGTTTGATAGGTTCAAGTAGCAAGAACACTGACATTTGTTTATATTATTATTTAGGTTACATAAACTACTGACCTCAGGAATAATTCTTAATCCATCAGATTTTGAATAAAATATCATAAGGCATAACTTAAGTTCTGCTGGGAAAATACCTTCCCTGATACCTATAAAATCTCCCACATTAATGTTCCCATATATTTCTAAGGCAAATATAAGCAAAATAATCCATTAGTATTCAAAGAGGGAAATGTAATTAGAAATAAAAATGTAAGATAACCACATCCACCTTCCCAAAAAGATATTTACATTAAAGAAGAAGATGAAAGTGTTTGCTCTTAAAGCTTTTTTTACTGGGTAATTTCTAACAGAACAGACCTCTTTTTTCTCGTTCCACATAGCTGTCCCAAACCAAGTAAGGGCTATATTTATCTTCAGTTCTGAATTTCTGAGCTTGTGCTGTCACTCAGCAGCTCTTCTTGGATAAAATACATCATCATTTAGTCTATTAGAAAATAAATGTATGGATGTATTGTGGAATTTGCATTCCATTACCTTGGTTTGCATGCCATAAAACATTTATTACACCCTTGGGCTACAGTCTTAATAATGACTGGGTGAAATGCACTAATGTGGTCTTGGCCTTGCAATAGAACAAAAGATTAATGCTCTTTGATGTCACCCAGCTAATAGTTTTGTTCGCCAGTTTGTCCCTTCAAAAGACATTACAGTCACACAGACAATCACTGCAAGACTAAAGTGAGCAAAAACTGTTTAAACCAAACCACAAGCTGAACCCTAGTTAACCAAATAAGCATTACATTAGATTTTCATCTCTAAAAATGAAGCTATGCAAGTTCCCTTCAGCAAAGGAAGAAATATCTTCCATGTTTTATTTCACTCTCTCATTTTCTGATTATACCCTGCTGACATCAAGTTTAAAAAAAGCCATCAATATTTTCTTATGTTTTATGGCAGATACAAAATAACATTTTAGTTAAGCTCCTGGAAGGCATATATCAATACCGTCTACAATCCCAAGCCTCTCAGGCTCTTCTCATGTAATAAATTTCACTTGTCTCTGATAAAACTACTGAATTTTTGTCTACCTGCTCCTCTTTAGAGAGAGGACGAAACTGTTCCTTTATCCTTAAGAGACAACTTTGAGATTTTTTTCAACTTTTTTACAAAATGGATAGCTAATGTTCGTGTAGCTTATAAAAAAATCCCAACTATTGCAATTAAGCCACTCTGTCATGCCAGCAAAAGTTGCAACTTTGTCAGATTTCATGAATTGAGTAGTGGATCATTATTTGTATTACAGGCATCAGGAAAAACTGTAAGGAGGATCCTTGTGGTGCAGGAGGCAGGCATCTCCCTGAGTTTGTGTCCCAGTAGTATGGGGGGGTGTCAGTGCTGCTGGATGTGCCAATTTTCTAATGATCCTAAATTGAGAAAGAGGGCCAGGTTCACCATATGATGTAAACCAGCATTGCTATTTTGAAAGCAATGGAGTGACAGTGACTTATACCAGCTGAGTATTTTGACAAGACTATATTTTTTGTCACACTGTGCTGTGTTCCAGTCTGTAGACATGGCACTATGCCCATTTGAATTTTCCAAATAGTTTCAACAGAGGATTTTCCTATTGCTGCAATTACATTTTTTGACCAAAATGTTTGCAATGTCCTTTCCAATTGAAAAGCAGCTGCTGGTAATTCCAACTAGAAGTGGCTGTGCTACTGGGATGAAAGAAGCCTGTATCTGTTTGAAGCAAAGCTGTTTGTAGTTATGTAATGTAAAGCACTAGATATATAGTAGGCATGTACTAGATCGAAATCCTTTCAAAGCTCTAGTGGATTGACTGACAGGCTATGCAAAAGCATGCTTATATAGCATTAAAAAAAAAATAAAGCTTTCAAAACCACTAAAGTAGTGGTCATAAAGCAATCCTTTGCAAGCAGTTGTGATTAACATAGCAGAAAAGCCAAAGTGAACATCTTTTTTATTTTTTCTTTCCTATTGCAAGAGAAAGCACAGTCTGTTTTAAAAGTCTGCAGTGCACAGGGAATATGGCAACACAGAGAGGAAACTAAGACTATGCTATCTTTTGATAAATACATTATAAAAATGAGTGAGAAATTGATGTGTACTGAATGGCAGATAGAAAGTATCTTTTTATAAGCATAGCCCCACAAATAATACGGTGTGCCTAACACTGGTTATGCAAATGAGAAAACAAGGAAATATTCCAGATTATGTTATTTTTTTCAAGATTTATTTTGAAGTAAATATTTTTAACTCCTCTCTAACTACATGGCAGGTGTTATGTTGCTGTTTGTGTATATCATATGTATCAGATATATCATGTATGAAGCACCATGTGTTAACAATAGGGATAGGTATCAGTAAATTTGCTTAGATTAGCAGTTTTAAAGGGAGGTCTTTGCAAACCTCCAAAAGCTTGTGTGGAACTTTAATCATTATGTGTGCATAAGACGTTTCTGTTGTAAACATACATGTTTTGCATTACAAAGGTTCTACCTTTGCTTCAAACCCTAAAGCCTGAAATAAAATGTAATAGGACCAGCCATGCAGATTTGGGGACCCAATATGCAAAATAATCCAATGCTTGATTAAACAGCAGGGAGTTAACTATCTGACAGGGTTTTTTAGTTGGCTGGGTAGAATCACCTTTATTTCTCCGTTTCGAAATACCAGATTACATGTAATGATCACAAGGCAATTGAACTGCAGCCTTAAAAATCCTCTACCAACACTGGTGTATGGGTCTGTGCAGTACCATGAGACACTTGTTTCAAAACTAATTTCAAGCGAATTGCAAGTTCAATTCAACCTCTGCCTGGTTGGATTTGTGATTTAAGACTCTCGTCTAAGTCCTAGTTAAATCTGCCCCTCCTCAACCTGAGTTCTGGTCAGTTCAGGGTCTGACGTCTTTGTGCTTGGAAGCTGCTGAACTGTCTCTGTCTGCCTGCCAGATAACTGTTACAGGCAAGAAAAAAGATGTTCCACTTCCAGGTATAAAGTAGGCTGATCTCTTCATATCTTTCCTCCCATACAAGCTGTATGTCTCTCTTGGCAACTGTATTTGTGCTGGCTTCTGTCTGTGTTTCTGTTTTCCCTTAGGATGACTGGCGGGTCGGAAATTCTGCTGGTATGTAGCGAGACTAGCAATACCTAATTGCAGAGCCCTAACCAGAGAGGCCAGGCCTGTTCTGCTCCTCTCCACAAACTCTTCCCAGCATGGCAGCTAGATGTGACAGCTGTATCTATGAGCTTGCATATTGTGCTGTGATGCTACAGCTCAGAACCACAAAACATCTGCCCCATGAGAAAAGTATCATTGCATTTCTTCCAGAGCTTGGTGGGTTACACACGTTACTGCTGTCAACCTTGATTCCACTCTCTGCTTCCACAGAAACCTTCCACAAACCATGAAATATAATTGCAAGACCAAGTTTAACCATTAATTGACTACTACTAAACCAGTCTTGAATCAGAAAGTGCCACAGCAGAATACAGAAGGTTGGTTGGGAGCTCCTACCTCCTTAGGACTTCTGCATACATCCCTAGAGGAGTTCTTGGTAGGAGTTGTCTCTCTAAATCAACTACTTTTCAGGAAACAATGCATCTATAATGCTCTTCTCTCTTTCCTCCAACAACCAAAAACTGTACGTTATGGTTAGTCCTCACCGTGATCATGTGTTATTTCCATCAAACTCTTGCTACTCAACAAGAAAGACATTTGTTTACCTTTTAGGATTTTGCATTCACTGTGTGGCCACAGACTCTACCAAAACTATCACTGAGTTATCTTTTTCATCTTTCACATTTGTTTTCTTACTTTATACCCACAGAGTTCAGGCACAGCCAAAAAAGAAAAAAAAATAGAACTGTCCAAGGTTGTCGGACATGTTGTCCATGTTGAGATATCTACAGCTTTGATTTCCCACAGTACTGGGTTTTTTACAAAAACGATCTAAAGTTCAAAGTGAAGCTCCAGTCAATACCAAGTACAGTTTGAATTGGCTACAGTTTCATGCTGATCACTTGAAGCTTAAGGAATAGCACAGCTGGTGACTCCCTCTAAAGTCTTTAAGTGCTTGTTCAGCATCATATAAAAATTCTTTGGCAGAAGAAAGATAAGCTTCAATTCTCAACAGTGGCATTCAGTGGTTTAGCCATAACTGTTTTTTCTTGTGTTTTGACTAGTGGAAGAGATAAGGTAAAAATCCTACCACACACCGGATTCATTGACTGCATTGCCCTGGGCAGAGCAGTCAAGCTGTCCTCTGAATAGGGCAGTCATTTCATGGAATAAATAGAATGCTTCATAGTGTACATGTCAAAGGAACCAAAATAAAGCTGTGTGGCTAGTTTGTTTCTCATTACCTAAATCTTGATTGACAGAACTACTAAAAGATGACTTTATTGTTCAATATTTAAAACAAGCAATACTTACAGCATAACTGCTAGTTTATCTTCAAGGGATTTTAGATTATTAGCTCAATGCACAGACTTCTAGCATTTAAATTACAAAGTGGTTGCCAAAGAATGCCTATTATCTTCTTTCTGTATTAGTCTTTAGAAAGAGTCACAAACTTTACTGAAGAGTTTCACAAACAGGACTGACATGGGAAGAGATGAGACCCAGTATCAGGCTCAGTTTCTAGGATATGAACTGCAGGAATAAGCTCCTCTGCCCCTGTGAATCTAGCCTGTTGGCTACCCCTTTGTACCCTTGTTTCTCCACAATTCAGTCTCCTCCATCTTTCACATGCTGAGCCCACAGTAACTGCAGAAAATATTGCTTAATGCTTGTAATGGTCAGAAGCACACATCAGCACTGCATAGCCTGTGTGGCTCTTCTAGCACAAAAGGTATGAAGGGAATGTGGGATGTGGGTTATACATTGCACAATGAGTAGAAGCCAAACTGAGTGGCTGTTCTTGAAGCATTCATTTCCTGGTTAATTGAGTATCTCAAGGGGAAAAAAACAGTATGTCCCTTGCAAATGTAGGGTCTAATATGATGTTCAAAGATGGCATAGTAAAGCTTTCAAAATTAAATTCTTACTTATGTCCCTCATATAGAGCCTACTGCTATTTATTAGTCAGCTTTGAAGTGCCTAGTCTTACAATCTGCTCTCTCCTGATTTCCCACCTGTGCGGTGTCACCCAAATGTAAGATTTAAAATCTCTTCCTTCAGCCTTAACAACTGCAATGACTTTGATAAGTAATGGTTTAAAAAAGTCTTATTTCATGAAAAATCATTTCACTTCACTTATATACTGCCATTATTAGTATCCGAAGTGTCATACATTCATTGTGCTGTTGATAAGTTAGTTCTCTTTCCTGCCATGTATTATAATGCCTTCCAGGTCACCAACATAAATCAGTTATTCAAATTTTAAAAATCACATTCCTATTACAGGATTTATCGTATCCTAGAATGAGGACTTCCTTTGCATGGGAAAACATCTGTCCAACATTCATTCATAGCTTGAAAATTGGAAATTCTAACAGAAGGATGGCTTACTAAATTTTTTCTTCTTAGGCTATCCCAAGAAAAGTACTACAGCACTTACACCATAGCTCAATCTAAGAATAGTAGCCTATTATCTATTCATAGCCAGTAATGATCATCTTTGAGCACTAAACTTGCATTTCAGAATGAGCGCTGAGTTGACCACAGCCAAATACATTAATAGTAGCATCACTGGCCAAAAAAAAAAATCTGTTCATGGATTGCCTGTGTTTGACATGGCCTTTGGTTTCATAGCCATTGAGTTCAAGTTGCTCCTGAATGTTGAAAAAGTTGGAAAGGGATAAGTAAAACCATTTGCTATATGGCTGTTTTCTACTAAGTAGTTCCTGGATACTGGAATGTCTGCTGGCAGGTCAGTGTGCATCTTGCTTGCAGACATGTAGATAGCCCAAATTTCCATATGGTAGGTAACATTCAATGTACTTTGCAGATCATAATATTAAAATTTAACAGTCAGATTCTGAGAAAGTGGGAATGTTTTTTAGGGGAGACAAGTATAGCAAAGTTGTTGGGTGGTTTGTTTTTTTTCTTGTATCTAGAATTTGACATGTCTGACAGTTGCTTTTTTCTACAGACAGAAAGATAGTGGTTGCCCAATGTGGCTGAAAAAAAGGCAGTGGTTCATGGACTGAGTTTTCAGAACTTAGCTATAGAAGAATGAAATGTTACCTCTAGCAGGTCATCAGGGCACATTAAAAAATCTATCTCCTGCAATGGGTAACAGCTGGTACAGTTGCCTTGTTACAACCTTGTCCTAAGCCTGAGAGAGATCAGACTTGGAAATTGAGGAAGGGCTTTTGCTGCAGTTCATTTGATTATTTCAGGAAGCCATGTATACTTTGCTCATTTTGGACCAAAATGCATCATTGCTTTTTGTACAATTAGTTACAAGATGTTCTCAGCTTGCCCAAGTATCTGGTAGGAATGATATGGTTGATCTTTGCTGAGTCAATTCTTTTCCTTCCAATAAATCATAAAGAATGTTATGTGATGATTTTTTTAGTAGGCTCTTTGTTATGGGAAACTCTACAGGATGGCATTCTGTGCAGCTTTTATTTGATATGCATGTGAGAACATTTGAGACCATAAACGGACTTATTAACGTGCAGATGGCACTCAGCTGTCTCTCCTTCATATCACACCGGAAGGTTTTATCTCTTTGCTCTTGTAGAACCAGATCACTTAGGAAGCTAAAAGGCAAGCTGGACCAACCTCAATTCAGATAAAATAGAATTTGGACGGATGGGGGGATGTTCCTGAAGATGATTGCTGACAGGGCAAATGTTCTCTCTGTTCTAAAGAAGTATGACTACGTTTTTATTTTCTTCTGGCAAAACCAGTATGTTCTTCTGACTTTATGTACTTTTTTTAGTTTTATCAACTTCCCTGCACAGGTCATTGAAAGAAAAACTGAGCTGTGGTGCCTCAAACTGCAAGCTGTGGCCAACTATGGGCTGGAATAAATATCATACCCCTGGCTTCTCATTCTGTTCTATATTCTGTACAGAAGAGAGCATCTAGAGAAACCCAAAACTCGTCATAGTGCCTGTGAGTTTCTTAGTCTGCCCTAAAGGTCCATTACCTAAATGAAAAGTGAAATAACTGAACGTATAAGACCTTTGTAAGTCCTATCTGTACGGTAGTAAGGAAGGCTGAAAACTACTGGAAGCATGGCAAATCATTGTTAAATATACCACAGTTCTCAAACTGACTCTCATTTGGGATATCTAGTCAATTTGGAGCAAGTAAAACTTAGACTTAACCTTTAGCTATATATGAGCCAGTGAATTCCACTTTAGTCTGTGAAGAACCAGTGATTCAGAAAAGCTGTTTTGCCCCTATGCTTTTATTGATGCAACCATACATAGAACCATAAGCAATGTGTTTATATATATTGAAAATCAAGAAAGGAATTAAAAGAGGTCAAGGAAAAGCATGATAGAATGTAAAAACCTTTTGCTACCTGGTATATTCCTCCATTGCAAATAATCAGTTGATGATATGTGCAATGAACAAAGAATCACTGCTTAAAAAGCTGCAGTCTCCCACAGTTATTGTTTTCCTCACACTTCCTGCCAGAACAAGGGAATAGAAAGCTTTCAATTTGATGTTGACATTATTTCCTTGAATGGTTTTGTTAAAGTGCTGAACATACAGTTTGTTTGCTATCAACCTTTGGATTTACAAGTTGCCACTCCTGGAGATGTTACTGTTTGTCATGCATTTTCCTCCTGATTTCCCTTCTTTATCCTACTGCCTTCAAACCTTTTTAAAGTCTTTCCATTGCTGATACTTGCTCTGATGCTAACTGGTAGTAATAGAGTGCTGTGCAGCTGTGGCACTGTAGCTTCTCTCTGGATAATGCTGACCACAGATTTAGCAGGATGTGCCAGCTCAGCACATCTTGATAACTCATAATCCCTGCCATAGGTTTTTATAGTTTGTCTGGTCTACTGTAAATCTCTAACTCACTGTCATCAACAGAGCTCTTGACCTGATTCATAGGCATGAGAAATTAAGCTCCTGTCACACACTGTTAAAAGACGACACCATTTATGCTGCAATATTATAAAAACAAAAATAGATGCTCTTGAATATAGTGAATCATAGAACAGCATCAAAGGTCATGATATTATTTTGAATATCATTAATTAAGCCAAGTAACTAAAAAGAACAAAGGGGAAAAAAAAACCAAAAAAAACAACAAACCACAAAAAAAGAAACCTGTGCCCTAGCCAGCACTTAGAAGTACAGGCAAGTTGTTTTATCTTTACTACTAACACAGCTGTAATTTTGGGCAATCTAATCTAATAAGAAAATCATGTACATGTACATGACCAAAAAGTTATAGTTCTGCATTCTTTTTCCCCCCTGTCTTGCTGTGAATCATAGAATCATAGAATGGTTAGTGTTGGAAAGGACCTTAAGTTCATCTAGTTCCAACCCTCCTGCCACAGGCAGGGATGCCTTACACTAGACCATGTCACTCAAGGCTCTGTGAAGGTGTAGGTTGTGTTCTAGCAATAGATAGTCTTCAGTTCTATTGCACTTTTCCACTGGTCCTCAGCTATAAATTCTGCCCCTCTAAGGAAAAAAGAACCTCAAAAGTATTAAAAGAAAGAAAGAAATTTAATCATTTTTTGACATTTTGATGCAGCAGAAATTAGGTTATGCTGTAAAAAAAGGAGCCTAGTCTGATTCTGTCTAGTTTCTCATTAAAGATCAATTTGTCCAGTAATGAGGACCCTGGATAGGGTACCAAAATACCAGAATTTTATTCTGGATCAGACCCTGGCTTTTCATAGGACTTCTGTACTGAGGCTTCACTTTTCTGTACTTTTGATTTTTACTGTATCATTTGTAAGTCTTGCCCACTCCTAGCATAAGATCCCAGGAGTCTGCCTCTTGCCATGTGTGTTCAATGCAGCTGGCCTAGTGGAAGCTCTGATTGCAGGTGGAGGAGCAGGATGCTGTAATAAAATAAAGCTAGTCTTCAGGAGCTCTAAATAAGACAGAACCATCAAGTTGCTTTGAGTAAATCATGTTTAAAAATGCATGACCTAATTTCATTCCATCATTCCAAACATTTTGCCTTTATTACATGAACAAATACAGATAATTTCAGATGAGAAGGTAAAGTGGTTAATAATATATAAGATGATGATCTTCACATAAGTACTTTTGTATTTTTAGTTATCGTATTTGCCAGCATGAAATCACTTTATAGTTAGTAGATTCCTTGACTTCACAAGGAGAACTAAACACTCTTGGTATACAAACATGATTCAAAAACAGAGGTCTTGTTTGAGGGAGTACAAGTTTCTTTGAGAATTACACAGGTTCCTATATTGCATTTTTTGCAAATGGAGGTGAAACTGTACCTGGTCCTCCAGCTGTATTTTCCTGAAAAAATTATAGCTGATTGGACCCACCTATCACATTAATATTTTAATGCTCAGAAAAGTATTATTATTATTTGCTGGCAGTTCCCAGTCTCCCTAATTCAGTCATCTTCATGATCAAATGCCCAAATTGTAAAAATCTGATAATTAAAAATACATGAAATTGCAAAGTAGTTGCAGAAAGACAGAATAATATGATGTTCGTAAGAGAGGAGACTACACAGAGACCACATTAGACCACTTTTGCTGTATCAGTAGTTCCTATCTGAAAACCAGTTTAAGAAGCAAGTTAGCTTTTTTTGTTTATGTGCAGAGGAGCTAGCAGAGAAGAGAACAAGTACCTTGTGATACTACCCAATATCCTTTGGGCAAGTTTATTACAGTTAGTAAGGACTGAATGGGCACACACCAGCTCCCTGGGGGACTTTTTCCCTTCTGGCTGTGACAGAAGGGCACTGACACACAGAATAATGAGCGCTGTGTCTTCCCCTGTCTATTGTGCTGTCAGTCTAGAATTTCAGTTTCTACAGACAATTGACTTAGTTTTTTTCATTCATGTTAAGTTCACCTGAGAACACTTGTTTTGCACTTTGAATTGTAGAGGTATATCTTGTCATTAAAATAACTTTATTGAAAATTTGGCCCCATTTAACCTCATAGACATATTTTTCCTCTAGTGGTGTCAAGATAAGATGATGTAGCATTTTAATTTGTCATAGATATGGCCTGGCAATATCTACAAAATCGAAACACTTAACAGCATAATTCAGCATTCTAAATTCAGTGACCTATCTGTGCTGTGATACATATGATCTATAGCACTTTTGCCTATATCTCTAAGGCATATTGGTACCAATTGATGGTGCTAAGAAGACACAGAAGGAAAGACAGCACTTCTCTGGTATGTATTTCTTCTAGCCTTAGGATACAGCAAACCTTTGTGTGAACTCTCTAATATTCTGACTGCAGTGATCAGAAAAGGAGAAGATCCAGCAGTTCCTCACCCCCAAGCCATGCTGAATTGGGTACAGGTTACTCATGCCAGGGCAGTCAGGGATAGGGTAACTGCTGCAAGGCTAGCATTGCCTGGAAGCTTCGGTGGTCACAGGTAATGTTTCATGTCTTGGTAACAAAATCCCTCCATCTGGATGCCTCTAGCACTGAAAAAAGCAGGCTTTCTAACATACCTTCACAGAGGGGTAAATCTCAGTTTCTCTTGAAGTTTACTGCTAAGGACTGTGTCTCAACTTGGGTCTGCTGAGACCTTTGAAGGAATAATCAACCCACTGGGACAGGATGGGACAAAAATGTAGATAATTTGTAGCCCACTGTCTCTGTAATCCTAAACCATTTTAGCCGTAACAGAGATAGTTAGAATTGATAGATACTAATCGCTCCAATAGAAAAAGGGTATGGACTACTTGTTAGCCTGATGCATGTCAGTTGGCAAAGTGCTAAAGCTCTGTCACTACTTTAGCAACATCACTGCATGTCTTTTTGTGATTTTTTTCTATAATAAAGATCAATTATGCAGATTAAGGCAGGTAATATTCAGATCCAACTCTCTTCTGTAATAGGGAAGCTATCTAACAATGATAATTTCCAAATTCCAGTGTGTTTTTCTGTGCTTTCTGATCTGATATTTCAGTGTGCTGTCATTTGAAATTAATTGCAACTAATTAAAAGTGATCCAGTTAGGACAATTGGACAATAGTGCTCTGGAGATTGCTTCATTCCCAGAGGTTTTAGTGGCTTGCTGCTGCACTGGTTCAAGTCTTCAGAAGGGTGCTATACATCATAATGTCATTTTACATTGTTATTTCTCTGAAAGCAGCAATTTAAAAGAGTCTCCAGTGAACCTTGAGCAACTTTGCACTAAAAAGAAAAATGTTACTCTTCAAGATCTGTAAAATATAAAATATAGATTCAAAGAAATCACTTGACATGAATAGTAGCATTAAATTTGTGCCATTGTTTGCATGTAATATATAATATTGTAGTAAAAAGCTAACAAAGCATTTAGGCTGCTCTGGGGCTCATTGATTTTTTCTGCACCTTTGTTCAAACTAGGTCAAAAACAATGTTGGTCTTATTTTATCACACACGTTTTTCTCACATTTGAGACTCATGTCTTAAAGTGATATAACACAGTTTAAACCCACACCATATTGTGGCCTACAGCACCTATTTAGAGAAAAGCAATACTCTTGTTTTGGTTTAAATTACCCTAACCAAGCAGCTGGCTAATGCGAACTAAACTTCAGAGCATACAGAGGGCGCATTTTTTTGTAACTTGGGTGAACTGAGGGCTTAATGGAATAAGGCTTGCTTTCATGTTAGGGTGAAGGCCAGTCATTTAAAGAATTATGAAAATGAACCTTGTAACCAGTGCAAACATGTGGCTCTAACACAGCTAAACAGCTCATTTGATATTCTGCCTCACCACTATAAGCAGAAGCATAGAGCTACTAAAATTAGATTTTGTCCCAAGTCCCAAAGCAACAAATCTTACCGCCTGTGCAACCTGTACTTAGCAAACTTTATTCTATGAAGAAATAGAGGTGCAGAATTGAGGATCACTGTAGTTCTCAAAGAGGCAGAACACAAGCTAGAGGCTATTTTAGACAATGACGAGGCTTTTAAACAAATTGTATATAGTCCTGACATTTCACATCATTTCTCCACCGTGAAGCATGTTCTATCATTGAAACCAGCTTATTTGTTACAGTGTGTGATCCTTCCTCCCACAACAGCAAGAACATCACCTCCTCTCAACATATTTTGTTTTTCTTAATTCATCTGATTTCTGAACAGGACCATCAGTCAGCCTTTGAATAGATTTGATTCAACACTATGTTATTTCATTTTTACACTGCCATAATAGCACAAAAATCAATGGAGTAGCACTGACATACAAATGGAGTAACATATTGGCAGATCAGACCTATTGAGTCTATTTTGCTTGCAAGACCATTAAAAATGCTTTAAAAAAACTTTAGCAGTGAGATAAGCAATAGTTTATTTTCATACATATAATCCATCCTGTGTTCTAATATTTGTGCCTATATTAACGGAGAATGAGCAGCTTCTTGACTTTCTTGTCAAGAAACTTTCGATGAAAGTTACATAAAAGTGTGTATTTCTTTGTACAACAGTAATCTCCATGCGCTTTATACAGACAGAGAACTGATTTTAGACAGATATGCTAACGAATAAACTACAGAGCCAAAAAAAAAACCAAACCAGAGACAAAATGCTGGTCCCACTACAGTAAATTGTAGTTTTAGATGATTTTGCTGGAATTGGGAATCACCCTAGGGATCTCTTTTCTTTATTTATCCCAACTCAGCCACACTAACCGGTGTATGCAAGTACATGCTTCCATGCATGCATGGCATTATTATCTTCTTCATTAGATCAACACAGATCTCGCAGCATTTTTCTGGGACTATCCCAATATCGTTTTGCTAAATGCAAAGTGAGGTTAAGCAGACTTTACTTGTGTGTTTTGTGCACGCTGAAACTCAGGCTTTGGCAGACTTAGAGAGAGTTCCAGAGAGAGTCAGTAGGAATGTTTTGTCCATCAAGATGTTTGAACCAGACAATAAAAGCACTCCAGGCAGTTGTAAGTTATAACCACTAGAAGATACAGAGAAAAAGGCAGTCTCTGAGATAACTGAATCCTAGACAATGTACTTTGGCTGGAAGATAACTCATGTCACCACTGCTGCAGTTGGTTTTTAAAAAGTAATCTTTTTCTATTCAAGGCAGGGAAGAAAATCACTAAAACAAATAAATGACTGGTGAAACCTAAAGAAGCCTCACATGCGTTAGCCTTTATTTTGTTGGTAGACAGATACGTTTTGCTCAGAGGGCTGGTAACAGATCATAGAGTTAAAGAGGGAATGAGTAGTCTTTCTGTGCTTCTCTCTCTCATGGTTTCTTTCTCGCCCTGTCCTCCTTGTCTCTGTCCCCCTCCAGCACCATGCTCTCTGCAAGTTTTGAACCTGATTTAGGCTGTGATCTGACGTATACTGCAGAAACTGCTTTACTGGCTTACGACAAAAGCCCTGCTGGTTTTACCTCTTCCCTTGACAAATGTTATTGGCCCCATAGCAGTGCAAAGTTAAGTGGATTACTTAAAACAGTCTTCTGTAGTAGATGAAACTGCTTTGGCTGACTTTGCAATGAAGTGGGTGAGGATCACCTCTGCCCCACTGTGTTGACTCTGCAGGAAGCTGTGGAGAACAGCACAAAGCTGGTGGCCCAGCCACCTCTGCAGTGAATGCCTGAACACATCCTCAGTATGATCATAAGTAAAAGTTAACAACTTTAGCATAATTTATGTTAGATCCTCTTTACTATGGTCTCTGTGTGCACTGGAGATGTACACTTCCATACCCACCCTGAAAGAACAGCTCAGATTCTCCTTGTTTTTAATTCGTTCTCTCTAGCTGCTTCTGATGGCAGAGGTAGTGTGGGGAAAAAACTTGACAGATTAAATCTCCCAGACCCAACTCCCATTTACTGAACTTAAGGGTAGTTTGGTTGAATAAAGGTAGCATGGTTTGATCTGTTTTAAAGAACTGTCTGATAGTATTTCAGAATCACTAGGATAATCATTAAAATAGTTTTCATAAATACATATACTACAGATTCTATCATAGAGACAGACACACAGGGACTGGAGAGTCACAGTTAGTACATATGTGACATTTCTGTAACTTTAATAAAAGTTATAAGAAAATATTAAAATATTAGCAGAGTTCTACTCTTTCAACTTCTTAGTGTAAACCTTCTGGTTATGTATTCTTGCAAACCAGTAAACAGAAATCTGGCTTTTGCAAACATTCTAAGGGCTCTACTCCATGGTCTACAACACCTGGTGTATCTCAGCTCTTGGCATAATTTAAACAAACAGGCCATGTAACACATCTCTTTCTCAGTCAAATAAAGCAGACTTGGTCTGCTGCCAATTCTACTCTCATTTATTTGCTAACCCAGGGTTTTATTTATTCCCTGAATCATCAAACACATTGCAGAGAGTGACAGGAGCAGACAATATTACATCTAATAGCTATATAATAATGTAAATAAAATATGGTAAATCATCAGGTACATTACTGTTTTTAACTACCCCACTTCATTTTGTGCACTTGAACCAAAAGTATAGTAAAAGAAAAGCTTTTTGCACAGAGCTGAGTTAGAAAGAATATATCCATTGGATACTGAAGCCCTGTTATTTATATTAAGTGAAAAATACATTTTACATAAAAATACACCTGGATGTAATACAAAATTTGCTCCATGGGCCTCATCCTGTGCTCATTATCATTGGTGGCAAAATCCCTTCTGACTTCAATGACTCGGAGATCAGCCCAGTACTGCCTGTGGGATACAGTCCTATGAACGAACAGTAACGGATGTGAGGATCTGTGAAATGCTGGAATGCTTTCCAGTGTTGAGTAAGAGTTACTGAGAGGATTTCTATGATCAGTGGGAGAAAGGTATTAAG
>NW_009923141.1:129121-133959 GCF_000696875.1 Nestor notabilis
AGAAAAATGATGTTTGGAAGTTAAGAAGTGTGGAGGACATCACCCTCGCTTCTCAGAGGGGAGAAAAGTTCCTGGTCAACTGACCATTATGTGGATTAGGTAGGCAGAACAAGTGTGTAGGTGACAATAAAGCCTTGCATTTGTTTAAGGCTTGAGCTTTAATGAGATTTGTCTAGTTAAGGTCTAACTCAACTTTACATCAGACTGTTTTCCACTAGAGAGTTGATTCAAACCCCCACCAGATGAAGGATCGGAGCGGACAGGTCAGTTACATGTCATTTCTAACATTAGCTGTTAAAAAGAGGAATTATAATTTTTATATCTGTAGTATTGCTGTTGAAATATGTTTCTGAAAACTGATCCCATGAAGAGTCTTCAAGAGCAGCATGCAAATAATGAAGGGAAATGGATGGCCTGAAGACTTTTGTGTACTGTTTCTGACTATAAAGTTCACCAAACACGTACTTTCTTCTGCTTATTAGTTGGCCATTCCCACTAGGTTAACATGCAAAGAGAAGACTTGCAGTACTTGGGGTTGTGCCTTGACCACGTAATTGGAAAAGTAAATGGTTTCCCTATGATCAGAGTTGGAATCTGTGCCAAAATGACTGAGCTCCATTCAAAAAGCCCTTCACATGAGTCATTTTGTGGCAATGCCTGTTAAAAGAGATGGCAAAATACCAGGAGTAAAATAATCAGCACACCTTAGGCTGCTCATAATAACAAAATAAGCTTTTCCTACCGTGAAGCTGGCTCCTCTGTA
Organism: Nestor notabilis; assembly: GCF_000696875.1. NCBI lineage: Eukaryota > Metazoa > Chordata > Aves > Psittaciformes > Psittacidae > Nestor > Nestor notabilis. The sequence goes on from NW_009923141.1 coordinate 129,885, forward strand.
AAGTCTTCAGACTTACATGAGCTTCCCATACAAAAGTCTAAGTCAGAATCAGGCCCCAGTTCTTTTTTCTCTTTATAAATGTACATCAGGAGTCCAGTTTATGTCCTGCCCTAAAATGTAAAGAAACAGTGCTTAAATTTCCAGTTTGTTAGCTAGTCCCAATGTCCTTTAGCATGTGTCCCCTCAAGAAATAATGTCTGCAATATTTTGCATCTGAAACAGAATAAATGGCAAGGCATAGTTGCAGAGGCTGGAATTCAAGAATTATTGGCCTCACTACTGAAAGCCATGAATCACTGGCTTGACTGTTCCAGGTCCAATTCTGGACACCCCTCTGTCCCTAAACCCATCACAGTATATTAATTTGTACTAAAGCTACTCATGCGTTGTGCAATACGTCCATTTGTACTCTCTTCTTCTCTTTCATTGTGCTTAAAAGACAGCAGATTTTTTTTTTTCCTACTTTTCTAAAAAGCAGCAGAGGGCTGCAAGTCCTCACAGAGTAATGGAGTAAGTATAGAGAAAACAACTATTTCTTATATTCAGCTTATCAGTCAATTCTCCGGGATTTCAGTAGCCCTACTGAGGAGGAGACTATACCCCTTTATTTCTGAGGATTTGGCTCTTTCCTCTATTATGTAGGCTGGGCAAAGAGCATGGCCCTAAGTATTCTGCATGTGATTTATTCTACATTGACAACCACTTAAGTGGAGGCAAAGTTAGACCCAAAAGGCACAAAGTGATGAAAGCTGGAATTGAAAAATAGCATGACAGTCAAAATTGCTGAGTTTCACACAGCCCGTGCTCTGACAATGTTAGAAAACTCTTGGTCTAAAAGAATCCCAAAAAGCCCTCTGGAAACCCAATCCCATGACTCATATGCTCTCCTTGAAGGCTTTTTATTTTCCCTCTACCAAATGACACTGAAAAAAAGCCTTGTGGACTTCACTACTTGCTGCGATTTGGCAGCTTTTAGTCAAAATGTTTTCCATTTACGAGAGAAGGACTTGTCTATATCCCAATTGAAGTTCAATGTACTAGCATCTGCAAGTCAGACTGGACTGCTTCTGGTTGGGTCATAGGCTGGATGGTCCTGTAGAGGTGCAATGCCTCCTTGGCAGGAAGTGGGAAGGGATACAGAGGAGTTGTACTACCTCAGAAACTTAAGGGAGAATTAACCCTGGTGGCTCTGGCACTGTTTCCCAAGGACTCCCAAGAGCTCAGCTGTCACTTAATGAATCATCACTTTTATGTTTCTCTGGTTTGCTAGACTGATTGACTGACAAGCCCATGGTGCTGTATTACCACTGCAGGTGAAGCTCAGAGGGAGTGATTCAATCACTAGGTGTATTATCATTGTTCCCATACAAAAGTGAACACAAACAAAGGAGTACCTTTTCCTTCCAAGCAGCCACCCTATGCTGCTTCGTAAAAGCCAGACACTATCTGATCTTCCCACTGGAATTCAGTTAAGGGTGAAGTCATGATATCAGACCCTGAATACTCAAGCTCCCTCTGACTATTACACAGAACCAGAACTGAGCTACTTAAAAGGAACATGCATTACGCACACAAATAAAACTTACCTGAGGACAAAGGTGTTGCTTTGATGATTGCTTTTCACATTAAAATGAAGATGTAGGGAATTGTCCATATAAGCTTGGAAATGCTTTTAAGCTATGGCTAATCCATTGAAGCCAGTCATGTTTGTGTGTTTCCTTTTATAATTCAAACAGTATGAAAAAAAAAAGTATTTCTAGCATTTTCCAGCTCCACTGGCAACAGCTAAGAAACGGGTCACCATGTATGTGTTTTGATCATCTTCTGTATGTGTGAAGATGCAATGAGAAACTAATTTTTTTTTTCCTTTGGCATAAGAAATGGCATTCAGAAGGAATTTAAAAAAAATTACCAGAATAGAGGAGCATAGGTAGGCCTTTTCTAAATGATTTTTCTAAAATAAGAATTCAAAAATAACTAATTCATCTTATGCAAAAGTTGGCTAAACTACAAAAGCTGTGAGTTCTGTTCTAGCTTATGTTGTCTTTAGTGTGCCTTAAATTAGCTGCATGGACTCCTGTGCTTGCATGGAGTATTTCTGACTATATTGCAGAAGAAAGAAAACTTTGAAAAGAAATTTTAAAGCCAAGAGCGCAATTACAAACTTCCGTGTAGTTTTATATGTTTTTCATAATACAAGTTTAACAAAGGGTGTATTTTATTTTCTCCCTGGATTTTCTCTCTTTCTCAACATGAGAAAATTAAAACTGAGAGATTGTACGTTGAAGTCCATGCTTATGTCACTATTAAAGTTGCAGGTGAGAAAATGAGAGAGGCTAATTTTGCTCACTGATTAGCTACATGTACTTTAAATGTTTATATACAGTGAGTGTAAAAAAGAGTTTTCTCATTTCCTTAGATTTGAGTTTGCAGATCTGGCACTGCTTCCCTTGCTGCTACGCATAATGACCACTTGTCTCTAAATTAGAAGCTTTACAGTCAGTTGGGATGAAACAAAGGTGTCAGCTACAACATTAGGGTTTTCTTTTATGTGACCCAAACAGTGGCAATGTCGATTACTCATCAGGAAAAGCTGGTTTGGAGAAATTATGTGGATCATAAGCAGACACCAATTTGTTACTGCATAGTTACATAAACTTTACATGCCAAATAGCCAAAAGGAAAATCAGCTGTCAGGAGTTTTTAGCTATGTTCATAAGGTCTCTGTTGTCTTGGTACCTTTATTGAACTAATGCTGCCATACAACTAAATACATGTTTGAGGCGCATTCCACTGTTTCTTTCACCATATTATTGATGTTGGATTGAACTATGCATATCTAGCTTATGTTAATTCACATGGCTTCTTAGTGTTTTTTAATAAAAATATAAACTCTTAATGCAGTCTAATTATTACTTCAACCTGTATCCTTTACATTGACTTTTAAAAGTATTCTACATTTCAAATACAAACTTACATCTACAATGCAATAACCAACAACTTCTACAATGGGTAGCAAATGAGAAAGTAACCATTTTTTTACTAGTTATTACAAACCTGAACCACATTCAAATTGGTAACATGCTGAAGAGAATTTTAGGGCCTGAACACCCAGCACTGCATATTCCACCACCATTTTCACCAGTGAATCACGGTAGTAAAATAACTTCATTGTATGTTGCTTTGAATATCCTTCACATGTGCATTTCTTTGGGTAGTTCTATTAGCTCGTAACTAACAATGTTACTAGCATTAAAACTTTGTTTTGCAGTATGTTACTTAGTAAACTGACTTATTAAGTTGCAGTAAACATAAAAAAGCAAACAAAATATATGCATAAAAATAAAGATTCTTTCTATTCTTAACTTCTTGTTATGTTGTGGGTTTTGATTTGGTTAGTTTTGTTTGGATTTTTTTGTTGGTTTTGTTTTGGGTTTTTTAGGTGGGTTTTCAGCTTGTCTCCTTTCAAATAGCTCCTAAATAGTATACCTCATTTTAGATGATTGATTATAAAAATCTTGTGCATGCAAGCAAAGCACGGTATTTTAAATCATGTCTCCTTTTCATTTTCAAGGAATGAAATGATCTTTATATCATGACATGTTTTATCACTTTGAGATTGAACTAGTTATCTGTATGGGTTCAATGTGTAGCTCTTTAAACTGATAGAATATTATCAGTATTTATTAAAAAAAGCACAGCTTCCTATTACAGCTGTATTTCAGAAATGAAACTAATAGATTAACAAGTTCTCTCTAATGATATCATTAGTAAATGGCATTTTTAATGTCTTCTGCTAAAAAAAGTTAAGATGATGTGGTATTTTAGTACTACAGTAGTGGCTTTTATGAAAGTCCCACTGCTAAATACCTTACACAGAATTCTCATAAAGGTTTTTTATCATATACTTACTAAAACTTGTTCTCTGGGAGGACCAAATAATAGGAATAAAAATAATACATCATTTTACTCTTAATTATCAACTAGTCACATGGAACTGTCGTTATCCTTTTAATGGTGGTCCTAATCCATACCCCTAACAGGCATAAAAGTGAGCTAATAGAAACATTCCTGC
>NW_009923141.1:133990-153475 GCF_000696875.1 Nestor notabilis
CCACTATATGTTTTGTTCCTTCATTTCTCGAATGTAAAAGTGAGACAATCCATCTTTTGTCTTTACAGATCACAACTGGTTTTGCATAAGTGCAGTTTCTTACTAGGATTTGGTTTACATGGGGAAATTTTACTGTCACAACTACATCAGGGCCTATTTTTCCCCTTACTTCATTCACCACAGCTGTGCTGGCAAAACTTCTTCTTTATATGCACTTATACCACCCAGAAGTCCTGTTGCAGTTTTGCTTTTATTGCTTGAGAAACAGTTTTGTTTCTTCCACCTACCTAAACCATATCCCTTCAAGGACAGATTACTTTCATCTTGGCTTTACTGCCAAGCCTTTGTAAGAGTAGACATGTCTAGGAGGTACTAGGACACAGATTTGGAGGAGGGCTAGCTCAATGACACCATGACCTCACTAAGACATTACGCAGTAGCACAAATTCCTGTAAGGTGGGGTTTTTTGGTCTTCCTCATCAATGATTCTTTTAGTCCTCTAACCACCCTCACTGATGAACTCTGCAGATGTCTGTAGCTTGTCAAAGATTAAGTAACTTGTTATGTAGGACTTCAAGTACAGGAGTACTGAGTGTAAAAATCACAGTGACAGAAGAAGGAAAGTCTTTACAACCTTAAGAGTAAAAACACACCATAGATAGAAAAAACAGATTTTTAAGGATTCTTTGTAAGTAATGTGACAATCTAAGTCATAAAATCTTTAAAAACCCTTTAAAGGTCAGTGGATTCCAGTAAATTTGACATTAGTACTTTGAGGTTTTGAAATTAATGCACTTATTGAAACATTTTATTATCATTTTTCATTCTAGTCAATAGATGTGATTTTTACAAAAAGTAGATCTTTGTGGTCTACTTCTTCAAGCTGCCATTATGTCAATCAAAACTAAATCCAGCTAATAAATTATTCTGGCAAATAAATGACATGCTTTTGTGGTTACTTTAGTGTTTTCCTGAAGTCTCAGCACAGTCCAAGGAGTCTTCTGCCTTCTCTCTTAACCAAACTTACTGATTGCTATGCATCAGCCACATACAGTGTCTAATATTGTTTTTCCCTTGCCCTTACAATTTTTGCTAAGATGCATCTTAACCCACACTGGCTTAAAAACAAATGCAGGAGGCAGTGGTTGCTTTTTAAATTACTACCCCAAATATTTCCCTGGTGAAACATAAACACATATTAAATAACATGACATTAATAATTGCATAAAAGGAATGTTAAAAAAATAGTTTCAGGAGAGAGAATAAACCATTAATAAATTACTATATTAGTGAAGAAGTTTGGGTAATAGTTGAGATGTTTGTACTAAGTTGATAAATGCTGCACTAGTAAATCACTTGCATACATCGTCTTTTCTAGCCTTAGTTCAGAGTCCTTTAGATCTACAAAGATTGTAGATAATTTTTGCACCCACTCAATCAATGACTGGCAATGCGACGTGTAGCCGCAGTCATTCTTTCTGTCAGTCAGCAGCCCTTGATAATGTGCCTGTCAATATAATTCAGTGCGTGTTCAAGGGGAGTGACACTTTGAATAGTGGACACTTTTGAAAAGCATTCATAAAGGGTCAGTTCCATGATAAATAAATATATTTTCTGTTTGCAACAAATAGCCAATATGCGGGAGCTGGAGTCTGAGCAGAAATCACAACCAGTCTACAGGACACACTGAACTGCAATGAAGAGCACATATCATAAATACAACTTTGTTTTTCATGTTGTATTAATTATGGGATAATGGATAATAACGTCTTCAGGATCCTACTTGGCTCAGTGGAGCCCTGATCCATGACCATGGGCACTATGCACTGCCATACTACAAATGAGATATTAGAATAATACTATCAATAGTTCTTTAAACCCTATAAAAAAGGGCACGCATTTTCATTACTGACTGAAAAACACAGAGAGAGATCTTTAATTACCACTAACAGCATGTTAAAGAAAGTATTTATATGGCATACAGTGTTTAGTTTCTAGTTTCTATTAATACAGGCTGAGAATGTGAGGAAGAAATATGTGATAGTGACAGGATTTTTAATGGTACCTCACCTTAAATGCATTTTAAAATATGTAAATCAATAAAAAAATTATTTGTAATAGCAGACTAAGAGTGCTGGTTAGCCTTACTGCTGAATGAAATGTATGCTACAAGCCCTATTACCATACATCGTGGGAGCTGTAGTTAGGATTAATCTGTCAAAAGGGATGGTTTAGTGTTGATGAATATGACATGTGACCATTAATGATGTTGATTTTATCTCCTGAGATTAGCATGATTTACTTCGGATGGATAATAATGTCATTTGCTTGATGCAGTAGATCTGTTTACGAGCTGATTAAATTGTAAGGCCTTGCTTCATTTCATGCTATTTGGTTTACAGCTTCATTACTGCAATCACAAAAGCTGTGGAAATGTCCCACATCCCGTGTCACAATAAATCATTGTTTAAGATTGCAGCTATGTATTTTAGCATTTCAGTTTTGCATGGACCATGCATTCCTTAACAAATATGTGATTGGGAATACATTAACAAGATATTCTGGAACATACTGCTGCAGAAATGTAGAAAATCAGCCTGAATCTTTTAATTGAGATTAAGGAAGCACTTGCGTAATTAGCTGTAACAAATTACCTTATTATTTAGACAGTGAAATAAACGTTTTTGTTGCAAGAATGATTATCATAAATCTGTAGAAAAGTGACAGTCAAACAACCATAAAGGAAACTTGTAAGCAAACTACATTTTCTGCCTATTACCTTTTACATTTAAATAAAATTTATCAGAGACTTACTCAAAAGAGAATGTATTTGTTGTTTAGGGATAGTATATGTTGCAAGCTATACCATCTGTAACTTCTGCACAGGGAAGAGTTATGCATGTAAATCACAAAGAAAAAAAGAATCTATTAATTATAATGGCAAATGCTAATGTTGCTATAGTTAAGGCTGTGTCAACGTTTTCATTATAAACCCAGTTATAAAGGAAGAAGGGGAGAGGGAATGTGGTAATCAGACATCTGAAATTGCTGTATGCTAAAATTTTGTGTACAAAAGGGCACACTGAACTCTCACACCATGTAAACCAGGGGTATCTGCGAAACTATGCTTGCAGTCCCAGTGAGAGGAGGACCAGGGCCAAGCTCTTGGTTTGGGAGCAATGGTGGCTTTTTGTTGCAATAATTTTTTCACATAGAATGATATTGCTACTTTTATTGTACAAATGAAAAAAAATGCTGTATTTATCAGTCAGATGGGGCCTTTCAGAGCTTGTGGCTGAATTTGGTAACTGCAGTTGATAAAGTCTTGGTTCATGTGCTTAATTTTAATGAAAGTTTTTATAAATTTGAAGAGAATGCTTAAATAATTAGCTTAAGTTGCATGTTTTATTGTAATAGAAATGGAATTTCTTTTAGTTCTTTCTCCTTCCTTTTTACACACACACACACACAAACCTCCAAGCTGGTTCCCAGTGGATTTCATGGAAGCATCTCAAGTTACTTTACATGTGAATTCTGCTGGATTATAATATGGGCAAACGTAAATATGAACTCTATAGTGGATTTGTGAACCTTTTTTTGCCTTAGCTTTTACCTAGCAAAACTTCACTCTTCACCTCAAAATATTTCAGTTGGCAGATGAAGTGAAAAACCAAGAGGAACTATACTCATGTAGTCGTACACATGTATTTGAATGATACTCTAGGTCAAGCCTAGAGTATCCAAGGATTTCCAAACATGTTACAGCAATGACCATGATCAAGATTTTTTACAAATAATTCATGAGTTGGCTGTTCTGGTCACCCAACCTGAGACATTCTGAAGACTGCTTTTTTTTCTTGTTTGTTTCTTAATGGCTGATGCACAAAACATTCTGGAAAGTGGATTCTTTCAGGAGAGTTCATGCTGTGGATTTGGAAAGAGGGGACAACTCTAATGCTTGCAACTCAGTTGTTCTGTCTGGTGGTTTGGGGACAGATTTACCAAGTTGATTTAGTTTTCCAATTTATTGTGGCTGCTGGGCATAGATCTACCACCTTTGACTTTTTCCAGAGACAGTCCCAGTTGACACTGGTAGAGTTAATGAAAATGTTTCACATGTTGAAATCTTGATATTTGCAGCAACATTTCAACTAAATACATGAAAACAATGATAAACATTTTCTCCTGTTTTCCAAATCTAGACCTCAGTTAATGAAAATATATCCTTGAAAATACATGGATGAATAAGTGTATTTTTCACCAAAAAAATTAACTGCTGGGGCAAAAAGGTAAGAAGAGGAAACCACACTTTGAATCTTCATTGCTTCAGAAAACATTTGGTAATATACTGCATCCCTGATCAAGCTAGCTGAAATGTTATTACCACAGTTTCACAGTTTTATGTTTTATAAATTTGAAATTAAACAAAACAAGCACTTCCGCTCTTGATGAGCTGCACCTTTTGACAGTAATTTGGTTTCTGGCCAAAAAGAAAATGCAAAGGAAGAATTTTTCAGGGTGAACATTTTTTCACTAATATTTGTGTTGAAACTAAAAGAATGCCCTTGAAAATCCCAACAGCTGGCTTTACTACAAAAATTAAATTTCACCACCCACCTGCCAGTGATGTTTGATTTAATGTAATTTATGCACAGAAGAAAATCCCTTCCTAGCACTGTGAGGAGGAGAGGCTATTAGCTGGGCTGATGGAGTAATGGTAGTTTTGTGGAAAGAAACTCCTTCAACCTGAATAGATGAAGTCATCTCCATGGACTTTAGTAACCACTATTCATATTAGCAGGGGCAAAAGTATGAGGGACATATAGTTTCACAGTTCCCTTACAAGCTGCCCTCTCCCACTTCTTAGACTCATGATGTTTGGGGAATATATTTAAATACAACTAATGAATTCTGGCTGATGCTCTGAGGTTGTTTTTCTGATAATGGCGGCACAGTGTAATGCATATGTGTCTACCTTACTGATAAAGATGCTACCATGATAGGAACAAAGAGACTACTTGATCTTCATGATTGAACCCAGAATAATCAACTTATGCGTTCAGAAAGTTGATGGCTGCTGGAAGATTCTTTATGAATTTTCTCTGCAGTTTCCTTCAAGAATGACAATTTTTGAAATAGGACAGAAAGAAGTAAAAGAGGTATTTAAAATGGTTGGGATGGATGTAATTAAAGGACAGAAGTTAATTCTCTGAGTGGAAGAGGGGAAAACCTTTGCAGTATTTTGCAGTGGGAGAATTGAGTTAGCTGAAGGTCCGTTCACTGATAAAGGAAACAAGCTAATCTGAAAATAATAATTTAAAAAAAAAAAATTTAAATTAAAAAAAAAAAAAGGCCTACAGTAAAAGGATCCTGGGCAGCTTTAGGCCAAAGACTTTTCCAGACTGGTGTTGAAACTCAGACAGGAGAATAAACTTTTTGTCTGGCTTTGGATCTTATACTTCTACATAGAATATTCTTAAACCTCAGGCAAGATCTGCAATGGCTCAAACCCACTGTATTTGAAGATCTAAATTGTAATATTCCAGGTCATACACATAGCTCGAGCTCTTGGAAAGTCGTATTTTGAAAGAGCACTGCTCATGAGATCTTAAAACTGGATTGCAGAGTTCCAGATAGAAAGCTGAATTCAGCAGTGCGTTAGCACTGTTTTCTGTTTGAACACTAATCCTAAGAGGGATATTTTCCCAAATTTAGGCCACTAAGAGGAAGCACTGAATTTGCCTTGAGCAAACAGTTTGTTCTTTCATGAACTTGCTGTCAGCAGAGTTGGGCAGTCATGTACTGGGACCAAATTTTCTTTAAGAGGTTGTTAAGAAATCAGCAAACCCTAAATCCTTGGCTATTCTAGCAGGTATTCAAATGGGTGCTGAGGAGGGTCAAAGTTGTAAGCAAAGAAAATCTACAAGGCAGTATGTATGCACATATTATACAGGCATTATGTCCATTGTGAGCCTTGTTATAATATTTAGAGACTGCTTGATGGCACTTGAAGTAGTGAGTTCTGAGCAGCTTTAGGAATCAGAACCATGTGTTTTCTGCAGAAAGATAGGTTCCTAAAATATATCTTGTTGGATTTCAAGATGAGAATATCTCTATGCTGATGCAATCTGATTTTCTGTATTACCAGGCTGATAGAGTTTCAAGGAGCTCCTGTAGTAAGTGCAGCTATGTTTGATTGAGCTAGCTAAAGAATATGAAGAGAAATTGGGGCAAACAATTTGTTATTTTATCCCTACATACAGCTCAAAAATAGGTTCTGCAAAAAGCAATTGTGCCTCCTTCAATTATTGCATTACCTCTAACACAGACTGCTGTAGTCAAGCCTTTTAATGAACAAATTTTGTAGAATTTAGGGTCTCTGAAGTGCAAAGCCACAACAGAGTGTGGATCTTAATGTGCCATATGAGCATTATGTTGCTTGCTTTCTCTGTCAAAGCTGGCATGTATCAGAACGCAATAAAAGAAAAACTATTTCATTCAAAATTAAATGGCGACATCCAATTAAAGACTCAAGTCTGAAACCATAAAATCTATTGAAAGTTTCTTTCTGTTTTAGAGGAAATGTTCCAATTGCTAATGGAAGAGTTACTCTAAATGATTGTCTAGTGGTTAACTATTATGTGTTCTAGCAGGATTTCTGGCTGGATTTTTTTGTCATTCCTTCTCCTCAGAAGATTTGGAGAAAAGAACAGAAAACTATTGAAAAGGTTTGCTTAGTCTTTTATCTTTTGAATCAGTGTCATACTAACAAAAAGATGTTTTGAAGTCTTTAACCATTAATTGACTAACTGGTTTTCTTTAGGCATAAAACTTGTCAAGGCCTTGATTGTTGTGAATCCATGGTGATAGATTCTGGCTGACTGCCTAAAGTACAAGGTCTCTGAACACTAGGATAATACTTTCTGAAACAATATGGGTTTATCCCCTGTAATGACATTTAAACAAACTTAATTGACTAAAACTTTCATTTTTGTGCATTCTCTATGATGTACTATTTGAGCGAAGAGGCCTTTTACGAACAGTCCCTAAATGACAAAATTTGACCTCTACCTAGCCTTAGATTTCTCAATTCTTGTTTATTTACACAAAATAAGCCACTATTAACTGCATTAAAAATTCACTATGAGCAGAAAGCTTGTTATATACTCTCATTTTCCTTTAGTGAATAACCTTTAGAATGAGTCCAAACTGAGACTCTATGAGTAGCAGAAAATTCACACACTTCTGCAGTAAGACTAATCATTATCTTTGGATAATTGCCCATACGTGTCAGCTAGTAAGCTTGTTTTATATGAAAAGAATAAAAAGTTTCAGGCTGAAAGTTAAGACTTGACATTTTTTTGTTGCAGTGCAACTTTACTGGAGAGATGCCCCTGGGGTGATTTTCCTAAATTTAGAGTTCTGGACATACTCAGCATTACACATCCATCTCTACAGAACAGCAATTTGCATTTTCCACTTCTCTTTCACTGGTAAAATAACTTGGTCTTGAGTGGAAGTAGCATGTCAGATTTAAATAATATACAGGAGTGATAAAACTGTAACACTCTTTTCAGGGAACATGACAACTCTGGAATGACTCTTTCATATCTATGAATTCTTCAAACATCAGAAGGTAAAAAAGTTCTTGACATCTAATGAGTTTTGAATGGCCCACACAACATAAGATGGAGATAGTACTCTACCCTGTATTTGCCAAGGTCCTCAGGGGTCTAATACGTCTTAATGGCCCTTACCAGATTTGCCCAGGGTGTCCCCAGCTCCTGCCCTGGAGTTCTCAGTCCCTGCCTGAGCTAGACCACAAGAGTCCCAGTCTCCAGCCTGGCCAGATTTGCTAAGTCAAATATCCCCATCAATAGCACTTGAATATGTGATACCTAAAACGATATGCAGGTTTTGTTTCACTGCAAAGACACTGAGCACCATTTAACATCGAGGTGCAGTGTCCTTAGGCTTAACTATTTTATCTGGTCAAGATGAGACTTTCCAACTAACAGTATTTCTTGCCATTGTTTTACAGAATCAAGTCTATTGGGAGCATACACCAGAAAGCTTAACTACACACCTGCAGAACAGTAAAAGAGGGTGTTTTTGAAGGAAAAATGGTGCAGACAGTGATGCTTCTGGGATGCTGAAATGTACAATGATTTTTATGTTATTTTCATGTGCTGCATCTGTAGAGCTGAAAATTAGATGCAGAGTGAAAATTACTACTGAGAAAAGGCTCAAGGCCCAGTACCAACAAGAAGAAAGCACTTTGCACCACTGAAATAAAGGATATGTAATCTTTCTGGGGCTTTTGAGTATGCACGATCTCCATGATGAATGGTAACTTGTGTGAAGGAATAATGAAGGAATGATCTGTTCTGTTGTAGCATACTGTTTATTTACTGATGTTTTTTTCTAATGTTAAAAAATAGTTTAAGCATTATAGAAGTTTTCTGATATAACTTCATGGCCCTTCCTTTTTCCCCAAGCAATTACACCATATTTCATAATTAAGCCAATTTATTAACAATAAAAAAGTATTGAAATACCAAATATTGTAATGAAAACCATTACAAGAATTCCTTCCACCAGTAGTAAATAACAAAATTGAATAGGTATGTGTTAAAGAAATATTTATATCAAGCAACACAGTCTCACTGGTAGCAGTAGTGGAGAGCTGGGTGGTTGCATGGGAATTTGTGAGAACCAGAAGTAACTGTTTGCTACACAAGTTTGTGGACTTGTTCCTCATCTGTCAGTCACTGCATGGCTGTAAGTGTGAAGGACTATCCACAGGTACCCATGTATTTTAAAGTAGGATTCAGCAATTTACGTCAGTAGGAGAGTAGGGTGCTCCTCCAGCTGCTGTCAGTTCTGCCCCTTCATCTCTGGTTTAGGATCAGAGAACAAAAGGGCTGCAGTTTCACCCATTTTCTCACTTCTCTCCTTCTTTTATGCTTTTCAGTTCCTCAGTGAATGAGAGGTGCTGGTTCAGTCTACATTACAAATCTTAATGCATTTTTTGCCATAGGTCATCTAAGAAAAATTTCCCCTCTTGGTTCCCCATCTGCTCTCCAGTAATCTGGGTGTTTATCTCAGACCTATCTAAGGTAGAAAGTCCTATCAAAGCAAGGAAAGAACAAGTATTTTTTATCATTGGAAATACAGAAAAATGCCCTTTCCCTCTACACTAAGCAGCTTGCAAGGCCAAAAGTTAATAATTTAATGTAATTAATGTGTCTTTATTTCATCTCTGTTCACTCACTTGTTCAAAAGCTGTTTCAGGGCAGTTTACTAACTCACAGGCAGAACAGTAATTATTGTAGATTTAAGATACTTAAAACCAAAAAACTGTCAGACCTGACAGTTGCACAAGCAGATCAGACTAAAGGGCTGACACATTACTACCTTTTCAGATTAGCAAAGCCTTGGATGCAGGCTTCCCTCCATCATTCCTAAAATGATGCTAATCCCTAGACCTAAGGTTTTGCAATTCTATAGCTGGACAGCACCTATACTAAAAGGATTTTCCGTTGCTGCTGTCTGCTTAGCAGATTAGTTATAGGAGGAGGCCCTACAGAACAGGCTATGCTTGACCTACACAGAATTCCCAGCTGTCCTGAGTTTTTTGTGTTTAGAAAATTCTCAATTTGCTTGTGAGACTGCTATCTCTGAGCTGATTGAGGGGTGACAAAGGAGAAGGTAGGACATTCTTAGTCCTTTCAACAGAGGAAGGAAATAAATAATTTTTAGAAATGCTTTTGTCTCTTTATTATGCAGGATTTGGTGCTGAATTTTTTAGTTCTCCATCCTTCTAGCAGTTCATGTAAACGTCTGGCCAGAGACTGCTGATGCATAGACAGCTGGAAGATACAGTATCTTATACAGAGAAGGAACATGGGAGAAAGTAAACAGAAAGGCCAGAAATCCTCACCATTAGGGAACTGTGGAACTGACACTGAAAGACAGTGAAGTCAGTATTTCCCAAGGATGAGAGAACACGAGTTCAAGCCACACATAAATTGAGATTTCAGAAGCTTGAGCTCAGGTAAGACTGTGGATTACATGAAATTTGTAAGGAAAGTATAGGAAATCTACAGTGATTTCATGGATTTAAAATCTGTTCTCAATCAAACTAAGACAAATTAGTTTATTAAAGAAAAAAAAAAAAACAACAAAACAACAAAACCCAAACCTGGAAGAAATTCAAAGAATTCTGAATGAAAAGGTTTTTTAAAATTCAAGTTTAAGATGTTACTGTACTTGAAAATTATTTCAGGCTGAGGCAGTATGTGAATTTAATGGTAACAGCCCTACAAAAGTATTCCACATATAGAAGCTTATCACATAACGATTACCTTATTCTAGTTTGTATTCTAGAAAAAACGTGTCTGCACAAGGAGCTATTCAGTAAGAATGCTGCTTTTATTATTGAATAATTCCATGGGCAGTCAAACCTTTAGTCAAATCAGAACAACTCTGTATGTAGATAAATTGTCAGTCTACCGCTGCTTGCATTTACAGGAAATCTGTATCTGTTACTAAACACAGCTGACAGATCTGAAAACATCACATTTGTTTGCAGAATAAACATAGATCTTACAATCCCCCACCCTTAATAACCTACTATTTTTTGTGTCCTTTGAGGGTTTTATGAACTGCATATCCTTCATATTTTGTGTTCAGTGTCATTAGTAAACTAAGTGCCATGGAGAGGAGGAAAACTTTTTTTTCCCCTTGTTTGCTGAATAGCCAAAAATGAGCCCTTTTGAGTGTTACAATGTTCCATCAACTTTATACAAAAGTCCAGGAGAAGAAAGCAACGTTGTTTTTCTTTTGAGGAAAACCAAACAAATAGCAAAACTTTGTTCTAGTTCAGTTAAAAAAAAAGCCCCAACCAAACAACAAAACAACCAAACAAAACCCCACACGTTAAACCTTTTAACCATAAAGGCTTTCCTTTCCTTATGTGGTCTAAGTATTTGTGTTTGTCACCTGTGTTTGCCTAGTTCTGTCATGAGTGCTGTCTCAAAGGCTTAATAAAACATTAATGTCCAAACCCCAGAACTCTACTGCTACATTTCTATCATTTATCTCTGTTATGATTTTAGCTTTGGGGTTTTTTTTAGAAAAGTCAAACAGCAAGCTATACATTTCAAGGAAGACACAAGATTAATGAATGTATACAACTGTGAACTGATGATTATGGTTAAAAATACCAGTAGAAATTCTTAATATTTAGTTAAAATTGTTCATTTGCTACTTTGTGGAGGTTTTGTACTTCCACTTAAATATTCTTCTTGAATAGAGAGTTTAACAATTCAAGTACTGACCGGGTGGCCTTATTATCATCTTTCTGTGAATAAATATGTTTATCTTTTAATTTAATTGCACCTAAAAGTTGTTACTACCCAATGACTATTTTCTAGTTCATGAGTACTATTATGACATTTATGATATAAGTGCTGTGGACAGGATCCCTGTTTAACGTCACAGCAGACTGTAGATACTGGGCATTATGCAAACATTCAGTGATAACATTTGCACAAGCATCCAAGCCCAGGACCGATTGGTTTTCTTGCTGGGGAGGCCGTTTTAGATTTCTGAAATAGAATCAGTGAACAAGATAACACCACCATTTAGATATGATTTTGTTCTTCAAATATGTATCACCAGCCTTACCAATTATTTGCTATTCTGACAATAAGAAAAAGATACATTCAAGAATGGTGCAACCCATACTTGTGTCACTCCACTTACACAAGCATTAAATTTAGAGAGCATCAGCTCCACATTATTCCAGGTCAAAACTGCCTGAGAAAAAAGTAATTACGAACGCCTGGCTGTCTCTCATTTGTATATGTGGGATACTCAGCACCGCTGCAATCCAAAGGTCTCTTTCTTCACCCTAATAAACACAGGGTTCCCCAGCTGGCTGGAGCCAGAGGACTAGCCAGCACGTGGGATGTTTAGACCTGGAGTTCTCCTCAGGGTTGTCATGTCAGCAGCACCTTATTCGCTATATAAAATGCCCGCTCCCACACGCACGGGTTGTAAAAGCAAGGCTGAAACAACTCCTGTGGCCTCACGCGCTGTCTGAGGCAGCCTGCACAGGGCTGACACACACTGCTGGCAGCTGGGGCCCAGCAGGGCTGGGTGGGATTTCTCCACCAGGGCCTGAAGCTCCTTGTTCCACCAGCAGCCTCCCCCAGACCCTCAGGAGAGTTCTAGAAAGTTCCCCATCCTCTCTGCAGGAGGAGCTGTGCCTCCTCAGGAAATCAGCCAGGCCGCCAGTGTCTATTCCTAGCATGGAGTCCTGAGTAACACTAACTGGGCAAATTGAGAGGAACTGCGCGATTCAACTTGCTCACCTGGGAAAAATCAGCCTTTGTCACACTGGTCTTCCCTTTAAAAGGCGTGAAATGGCTGCTAAGAGGTTTCAGGGCAGGTAGCCTGCTGTTTGGCTGCCTGGGAAGGGGGAAGCAGGAGGTTTTTTTCTGTTACCAGAAATATGGACAGTAACAAGCAGGTGCTGAGCTGTGTCCAGGTTGCTCTGGCCCTGGCTCTGGCTCTCTGCTCTCCCTGGAGCCTTGGCGAGGGGCTGCATGGCCATGCAAGAAGGGCCTCACACGAGAGCAGCATGGAGCACCTGTGAGAAGTGCAAGCAGGTCAGTGACTAAGCAGAAATTAGATTGCTTTTTATGCCTCTGAGGAGTTTTTGTTGTTACATTAACTTCTTTCAACTCTTTTCAAAATATGCGTCTAGAAAAATCCTTTCACAAATTATCATCTGCTTAAGATGTCTTTGGTTCAAATGTTATTCCCTTTGCCACTGAAGGTAAACTTTCTTTGTAAAGTGCTATTGTCCTTTAAATTAGAGGATTTTGTGTTTGATATCAAAGTAGCCTTTAGGTTGTTTGCTACTTACGTGTCTTGCACTATGGTATATCATTTTAAGAAGGAATTGGGTTTGGCAGGATTATTTTCTTCAAAAATGTAAATGTTGATTTGACTTAAAATTTTATGGATTTGCTACTAATACATTTTCTACAGGAAAAAATAATAGCTTGTCAGGGTGGCTTTCCCCTTAGGAAGGGAGTTCTGTAGTGGTTTTTTGTATACAGTGTGGTTGGCTCTAACTGGTTTTTTTGTGATTTGCTTTTGTTGTTAAAAAACAAACTGGGGCTTTTTAAGTGTTAGAAGGAAAAATGCAGTTATTTAACTATTGACTACCTAACTGTTAGTGTCATGCAGTTCTTCTATCACAAAAATGTTATTTACTTGTTTAATCATGGTGGATTAAATCCTATCTACCAACTCGTCCATTGCAAGGCTTGAGAACAAGGTTACCTAGTCCTCCCCCCTCTATCTCCCTTCTCCCTCAGCTGTCACATCAGGTAATTCTTTTTAAGTGTGTTGTACTCCATATTAACAACAGTTGTGTAGTCTGTTCCCACTATTCCCAGAGGATGGCTGTTGCAGAATGTGGTTGCTTTTACAGCATTGCTGGTGAGCCATTTGCCATTGGTACTGACTTAAGATAAAGTCAAAAACAATGAGCTACCACCATACACTTAAACAGAAAACAAACCAGGAAAAAAAAAAGCCAAACTCTTGTGCCAATTATCACAAGGGTTCATCACCTTTGATGAACTATGTTGGTTAAGAACCATCTTCTAATTTCAAATCTAGTTTATTCATGGCCAGCTAAAGTCTATTTGGTCTTGTGCCAAAATTCTTTTAAATTAAATAGCCCTTTTTCTTCTCTCAGCTTTTTAACTAACAGCAATCCTATCTTCTCTCAGCTTTTGTTATAGTAGACTAAACAAATCAAGCTTGCTTAATCTCGTTTCATAAAACAAGCTTTCCACTGCCCTGATCTTCCTAGTAGTCCTTCTTTTCTACCTGATCTAGTTCCAGTTAATCTTTCAAATGCAGGTGACTAGACTGTATGCAGTGTTTCAGGTGAGCACTTCCTGGTGCTTCACACAATGCTATTACTTTTCCTTGTCTCTTTTGAAAGTTACCCTAGCTGCCTTACCCTGGTGATCCATAGTAACTGTGTTTTAGCAGAGCCTCCTTATTGATGTTGAGAAATGACACAAATTAGTTTGGGGTTCTTTTAGCCCAGAATGCTAGGGCTTGCATGGTTGTTGTGTTGGGTTTTTTTGTGTTTGTTTGGGTTTGTTTCTTTTTTTGAATCAGTGAAAGTTTAGTATGTTGTGCTCTACTTTGTATAATCCCAGAATATGTCTTCTAAATATTTTTTTTGTGCTACCTTCAACTTGTCATTGTAAAGTTTGGGCTGTTACTTGAAATTACTTGAATCAGAATAAGTGTATCAATGTCAGGCATATTGTTTCCCTTCTTAAAATAGCCTTCATTCATTGTGTGACAATTTTGTTTTGGTCACATTTGGTAGAAAGTCCTTGCTACTGTTGTGGTCTCATATTCTAGGGTTCTGAGCTGGAGTGGAGATTAACTAGATTTCAAGAGTTTAGAGCTATAACAGATTTTATTTCTACTTCACCTGATTTTCATTCTCTAACATCATTCCTATTAGCTATTTCCCTTTCACCCTATGCTCAGTATTGCCATTTTTACTTGAATTACTGCAACGTATTAATTTGAGGTCAGGCGTGTGCTTGCATTATCCTTAGTCTCTATTGCATTCTTTTCTTTTTTTCAGTTTAAAAAAAAAAAAAAGAGCCATCCCAACACATTCATCCTTTTTCCTTTTTGGTTTTTTTTTTTCCCCCCGCCAAAGCCTAGCACAGCTTCTCGTTTGGCAGTTCTTACTTCACCCCTGTGCCTTTTGGATAAGAGCTGATTACCAGAAAAAAGGGTTTTTTCACGTGTTACTTCCGTTTCTTTTTCTTTTTTTTTTTTTTTTTTTTTTTTTTTATTTTTTTTTTGCATGTAACACATTTCTTGTGGTGATAGTTCATCTGATTAGGCCTGGTGTACCTTCTTCTGGATTTCTTTTTCTGATGTTTGGAATATAGATTTTTTTGACCATTTAATATTCTTGATGTGAACTGTTTGTGAAATTTTGCTACCTAGTCAATCTAACAACTCCTCAGTCCAGCTGACATGACTACACCAGTGTGACCTTTTAAAACTGAAGCCTTCAGACATACTTGATTTGGAAACCTTTAGACCTACTTTGTTTGTTCTCCTGTTGAACTTAAATCAGTTTTGTCTGACTTGATCCAGAGCAGACTTCTGTAACTGGTTTATTTCTAATATTCCCATTACTTCTCAGTAATAGAGTATAAAACATCTTAGCACCTCAGATTATTCTGGTGATGATTAAAATGCATTTTACATTGCAACCAAAAAAAACTGGATATTACTGTTACAGATAACATTTGTAGTCCGTTCTGACCTTAGTTTTGTAGTTACTACCAAATGCCCTTAGCCACCACTCAAATTAAAAAAATAGCTGTGTCACACTGCACACAATGGACCCTGACTTAGGGAATGCCAGAATCTAAGAAAATGTTTCCCATGCTTTCCTATGCTGTAGTGAGCCCTGCTAATAGTACCACCAGAGTTAAGTTATTTTGTTGGGGTTTTTTTAAGAGACTTGAGCACCTGTAGTTCAGCTCCTCTGAAAATCAATTTCTTAGCCTATAAAATGGATTAGTCTCTAGCCAATCTTTAACTTGCTTTTGAGTAGGTATGCATACATAGCCCACCACTCACTGCTATGCCTCCCACTCTGTGTCTGCATCTGGCCAACAGCGGATATGAATATGCTACAGCTGCTTGCTAGGGTATTTAACATGGGGTGTAAAGGTTTGTGAGAGCCCTGGAGGTCCCAGATAATGAGCAAGATGATGATTATTACACTTCCAGAATTGTATGTACTTGCATTCCTAAGGACAGCTTGTGATGGGGGTGCAGAGAGCATAGTTTTCTTTTATCTGTTCTAAAGCTCGCAACATACTTTTTCTTCCAGAATTAAACTACTACAAAATACATCAAAAGAGACTTCACAGAAATATGTCTGTCCTCATTTTCATGTCTGCAACAAAAAGACTAGGATAATGTTGCACAAGTGAGTTTAACATTTAATAGATGATGAAATAACATGGTTATGCAATAACTGTGTTCAAGATGGAGGTGAAAAACTCACTACCTCATTCTGCTAGCACTCAGGTTAGTGTGTAAACTAGCTTGTGTATCTGCATACAAAATGTGAACTAAATTACTGAGCAATGAAACTAAATTATTGCATTTGCTTCAATCAAGATGGTTGGCTATTAGACCAGATTACCCCTTTTCAGAGGTGCTTCGCATTAAAAAAAATTCTTTTACATGCAGAACCTCTAATTTTCCTTCATTTTGTTATTAAAGGAATTTTTAAGGATTCTTTGTTAGTTATTAATACATTATTTTCTTGGGGGAAAAAACCTGGACAAATCTTTTCTGTGTAAATAATATAAACAAGGTAAAAATGCACACATCTCACCTATCACTGAAATGCAGCAATTTCTTGAGTAAAATGTAAGATGACTGATCAGACAGATGTGCTGATTAAACTCCCTATGGTTTTATTACCTTGAGAGGCATCAACTCAAAGTTGACTATGGCTGTGACACAATGGCCCAAATCTACTTTTTGTTTTGCATAACATCTAAAAGAACATGTGTTCAATGTTTTCTCTTTTTACTGATTTACTACTTATCTATCTTGTGTGGTCTCTTCACATTTTGTCATCTGAACCTTTTCATTACAGACAGAAAACCAACATTTCCACAACTTGATTCAAGGTATTCCCAAGCCCCTTCCCAGTTGGTTTTGAATTTTACGACTATATTGCCTGTATTCAGTTGATAACAAATCAACTAAATTTGTTATCAACTAAATTTTAATTGATAACTCAAATTTGTTAGAATTTGAATTTGTAAGCTTTAGAACCTGTTGTAATTAGAATTTGCAAGCTTTAGGACCTTTTCTGTCCCAGGAGAAATCCTACCATCCTTAGGATTGCTAGAAAACTTCTGCCAATTTCTGGCTGACTAGAATTTCAAATTAGATTGTGAACTTGGAGTGTGTGAAAGTATTTTAATAGCTTAAAAGTATAAATGTAAATCAACATGATCCCATTAACCAGCAGACACAATTAACCACGTGGAACACTAAGTTTATACAAGTTTAAGTGTTCTAGTTAGAATAAATATTTTTCTCCCTTACAGAACTAGGGGGTTTTATGAGCTGGTATATACACAGCTATGATGACTCACAGTACCTTTTTCTAATAGGGATAAAATACTGGTATCATCTCTCAGTAGTGGTAGAGTTTACTAGTATTTTTACTTATTTTGATAATATCTACATGCAGGAAAATGTGCAATTCAAACTTGGTCACTTTAAAATTAGGTAAGCTAAAACAGTTTAAGAAATGTTGACTGTCCATTGAGGAGGTAAGACCTGCTATAACACTTCCAACTTATTTAGCTCTAGAACAAGATTGTGGCATTCTGAGTAGCCACAATTCTCAGAATTTTGGTACCTGATTTGTAGATACATCAACAACCATTTGTTTCTCAACCAAATTATACAGTTAATCTAGAAAAATTAGCTGCTCCATCTGGTCTAAATTCCTTTCTCAATCTTTTTATAAACCTATTGATGTATGTAGGGTATCTGCTTTTGATCAAGCATAACATTTTACCCAAACTCCGTAAAGTCAGCCTGAAGACCATAATTAGACATGTGATTAGCTCTCTTCATAAAATGTTTGACACCTCTACTGGAATGTATTTAGCAGCTGATCCTTCTTTAAAAAAAAAAAAATGGAAGGAGAAACAAAACCCACCTTATTTCTACTTTTCTACTTATCTGTTTTATCTGAAACACATTCCCTGGGCCTGCTGGTGCATTACATGTTTAAGGAAATTGTAATCTTGCAAAGGGAGAGGAATTGGAGGGGGTGGAAGAACATGTAGGACAAAAAAAAAAATCTTGTTAATGTTCTCAGACCCATGAGCTGAAGTATTTTGTGATAGAAACTCACTACACAGTTATTGTCTTTTGAAAAAGTTGACACAATGAATTTAATCTTGTAAAAAATGCGTGTAGGGGCAAGTAAGATTCTGACTGGGTTTGTTTCAGTGTCCATCAGTGAATTTCTGTGGTAGGCTGATATGAGAAGGAGTGAGCAGTGGTGGGCCTGCAATGTGTATGTCATTAGATGGATGGTCACCAGTGGCTCCCTATAGGGTGGGATAAAGTAGCAAAAATACAGACGGAAGAAGAGAAATGTTTTTACTTGCACAGCCAGGAACTCTACTACAAGTACCAGTTTTTCTCAACTGTATTATCAATGCATGTAGTGGGGAAACTTTTTTGCCTTTTTTCTAAGGCCTTGTCAGGCAGAGCTTGCTGTCACCAAACATGCCATGGTGGTTTCTACTTTCTTTTTAAAAAAAATGGTGACTCGAAGGTCCCTATTCAGATAGCTATTTATCTAATAACTCAGTAGTGGCATATCTGTAGCTTTTCCTACTCCACCTGAGTAGACTTTTATGATCTAGGGTGGAAAGGGGATGTTGAAAGAGTTACTCTTTTTTTTTTTTTTTTTTTTTTTTTTTTTTTTTTTTATGAGGAGGGGGTTTTTTTTTTTAGTATATAGAGAGAGAGAGAGAGAGAATGTTCTGAAGCTTTTTCTGGGGCAAAGAGAGTAGGTGGGAACATGATTAAATCTGAACACTGACTAGGAGAGCTGGGCTCCAGGCTTTGGCAAGCACCCTAACCAGTAGACTAAATCTGGTTCCTCCCTTTTCCTTCCCTCTGGCATGGTGCATTTTTATGCAAAGTGAAATGCCTTTAAAGGAGGGAGTGGAGATTCTTCCCCCACATAAGAATAGCCCAGTGATCAGGAATCCTAATAAGAAGTAAGACTTGTAGGTTTGAAACCTTCTGGATCTGGGAATTGGTATGTATTCCTCTGCCCCAAGACAACTACTTCAAGCAGAGAGAAAAACTGTAGTAGATGATGGTAGCAGCTGATCTTTCCCTGCTAGAGAAAATTCATTTCCACCAAGAGAGGATTAAGGACTGTGAAATTGCACAAGAGGGTAGACACTTGGGTCCCCTAAGGTGTAGATTGGCTGTGTTTGAGAATCTGGGCTGGTGTTTACAAACTTCAGTTAAACTAAGACATTACATTGCAGCTGGAGTTCTAGGTCTTGTGCTGGATTGAAAGGATTTTAGGAGTGGGATCGCTTCCCTTGCTCAGAGTGTGTGTCCTCACACCTTGGCTGACTGTACCAGTCCCAGCTGAACTGACCCCTCTACACCCATGGTGGTGGATGAACTGCAGAGGTGGCCTTTCCCAAACAGGGTTCTTTGTCTCGAAAAGCCGAGTGGTTGAAAACGGTCCTTATCCACGAGGGCCAGGCCTTTCCCTGGCTGGTCCTGCCGGCTGGGCCCCGATGTGGCTGCTGGTTGGGCCGGGGCACAGCG
>NW_009923142.1:0-8385 GCF_000696875.1 Nestor notabilis
GGAGGGATGAGGTGTGGGGCCTGCAGCGGTTCTGCCCCACAGCTTCCATCTCCACTGCACTTCCCGGTGGCTTTATCATGCTGGGAGCTGGTGTGAGCTCCAGCTTCCACGTCTTTAGCGATGGCAGCATGGGGGCTGAGCCTTCTCTCTCAAGACTCATGTGCTGTGCTGCCACCGTGTTCTGCCCAAGGCCTCTCCGTGATAAACTTCATGTTCTCTGGCAGAGTTTGTGTTGCCCGTTATCCCTGAGCAACAGGCAGGGTAAAGCAAAGAGCCCCTGGCGTTACTTTGCCCTTTCCTGGGTGTCTGTAAGCCTGCACACACGCAGTCAACACTAGTTCTCTGAAGTCCATAAATGCACAGGCCTGGCTGAAGGTGCCGCTGTTTATTGTTCCATTAAATCTGGACTGGTGCTGTGGGGAAAAGGGGATAATGTGATTTTTGGAAGGCGCTGTTCTGAAGCAGCAGCTAACACCTGCTCTGGAGCCATATGGGGAGCAGGGAGTACGCCAAGTGCACTTAGCCACGCTGGCCCGGAGCACGGCGTGATCCTGGCAAGCAATTGCTTCCAATTAATGCCCTTCTCAATGCCTGGGGCATAACATCTCGCCAGTGGGCTGGCCCTGGGCGAGGGTTGGAGGAGGTGGTTTGGTTTAGGTTACGTATGGTGTTGGCTCTTTATGTTTTAGTCTCTACAGAGAAATGGAAAGATGTCACGTGAGCTTTGTCATGACCTGCTTTGTTTTTTTCCATCCTCATGGTGTATGTCATGAGTGCACATGGTTACCATGCTCTGGGTTTAAAACCTCTCTGTCCCCACAGATGTTTCCGCACGAAATAGCAAGTTTCTTTTGCAGAAACAGAAATTGAGGTTGATGTGTGAAAGAAAATATGTGCAAAGCCAGTGTCTGGCTGCAGAAATACTCTGAATCACAGATTCACAGAATCAGCTAGGTTGGAAATGACCTTTAAGATCATCAAGTCCAACCATTACCCCAGGACAAGGCGGATGGGAGAGGCTGCAGGGCTCGTAGCTACCTCTCTGCAGGAAGAAACGCTGCTGTGTGTGCAGCCTGAGCTGCGTTAAGCTGTGTTCAGCTCTTCCCTGTGTAGCTGCCAGTTGTCTGTATCCTCTTTGTTTCAGCTCCTCCCCATGGTGGGAAGCTGAGCCTGGAGGCTGTTGGAGTTGAGCTTCTCCACTAATAGGCACTTATAAAAAGTTCTGTAAAAAGAAATATCAAGTCATTATTGCCAGTGTCAAGGAAGCATCACGTACACTCTTGCAGTGTGAAGTTGTCATCCTTTGGCTGTTTCCTCTTGTCATAGCATCTCTCTGGGGATACTTCAGTGTTTAATAGCAGCCATTAGATAGGCTGTGCAGTAAATCTCTTCCTCTCCTGCCTTAGTCCTGTGCTTTCCTCTCTGCTCCCCTCTCAGTATTGATGACAGCCTCTGTATGCAGAGGGTGCATGTTCTTGCTGAGCTTACACCCAGAGCTCCAGGCTCTGTGCGGAGGGGGGTAGGATTCTTATGAGGCATCTCCTCAGTTCTCTCAATTTGTTGGATCTTCCTCTCGTCTTTGGTGTACCAGTGGTCTCCCTTCAAAGTGTTCTTCTGCTCCCTGAGGCTCCTGTCTCCCTGTTACATTCTTTTGGGTTTTGTGCTGTGAGTTAGCTTTTTTGCTGATGTTTCTGGGAGATGATACAGGTGGTGTCCAATACTATGACATGAACCTTTCCCTTCAAAAGGGGAGGGATGATGGAAAGAGGGGTAAAGCACAAACTGCTGGTACTTCTCACCGATTATCACAAAAGCTTTTTGTCTAGCTTCTCCCATGAGCAGATGGGTTGATGTCATTGTGCTGTCTAAGCACAAAGGCAGAATGGGTGACATTTGTGCCAGACCATGATCTTCCTGTAAAGCCTTTCCTGGTGCTGGAACTCCTCAGCATTCCCCTTCGGAGATTTAAATGCCCCTGTGCATCATGTTACTGGTCTTGCTACCTCCAGGCTGGGGTGATAGTTGAGGTCTGGCTGCCCTGTTGGGCCCTGGCACCACTGGCTGAGCTTGTCCTCATGCTCTGTCCAGCTCCAGGCACTGCCAGGTTGGTACTTTCACAAGTGCTGTGCACATACAGTGTGTGTGTGGCTGTGCTTCCCTGCTGCTGTTTGCTGGGAAAACCAGCTGCTCCGTGTGGACAGGGCTCCTGCTGCCTATGCCTGGCTGGGAGCTGTTAACCACTTCGTTTGTCATGTAAGAAAGCTTCTGAGCTGAAGCAGTGTTTGTGATGGATGACCTGTCAGGTGGGAGGCTTTGCATGCTTTCCTGTTCTTAGATGTGCTATTGCTTGAAGGAAAGCTCATGCAGGAAACAATCCTCCACTGGGCTAAACCTTAGAGGCTTGGATTTTTGCTGCTTAACTCGAACCACAGAGCAAGGCAGCAGTTCACCAGAGTGGTGGAAAATGCAAATTGAGAGCTACATACCATTGTAAATGTTTAATTTCTTTAAATGCTGGTCCCACTGTGTTAGAATGACATGTCAGGTAGCCACTACTTAGTGTCCTAATATTACTGATTCGTGAAAACTATTTCATAATTGAAGTAAGACTGCTTTTTAGGGATACAGAGGCTGCTCAGGGAAGGGACCCTGTCTCCTGTTCCATCTGGGTAGGGCCTAGCACGCTGGCGATGCAGCAGTCTGAAGCATAAACATTAATAATACAGTGGGTATTATTCAAATGAAGGCTGCCACTTTTCCTTTGTGGGAATAACACCCTGGGTAATTGCTGCACATACTTATCTGTTCCTATAATTGCTTTCTGCAGAATCGCTTCAAAACAAGTGGTGCTGGCAGGATGCTGGTCTCCCTGCTCTTCCCCCTTCGCTGCCTCATCCGGGACTTGCCCCGTTGCAGATGGGGGCTGCATGGGCAGCAGAGGTCTGGCTGTCCCCACAGGGGTCTGCAAACTGCACGGACATCTTACAGCAGTGATGTTACCCCTGTCTTCACTAGGGCTTTGGCTTTTGGTGATAAAATTGCCATCATTGACCAAAACGGTGAGCACACTTACAGGGACCTTCTCAGCCAGAGTCTGCGCTTGTCCCAGGAGATCTGTAGAGCTCTGGAGTGCTCCAGCAGGGACTTGAAGGAAGAGAGGATCTCATTTTTGTGTCCCAATGATGCCTCGTATGTGGTGGCTCAGTGGGCTTCCTGGATAAGCGGGGGCATAGCAGTGCCCCTTTACAAGAAGCACCCTGTACGGGAACTGGAGTATGTGATTCAGGACTCGCAGAGTGCTCTAGTCATCGCAGCAGAGGAATATGTGGAGAAAATAGCCCCTACTGCTGAGAAGCTGGGAGTCCCTGTTCTGCCACTTCTTAAGCCTCATAGTGATGGATCAGCAACTCATGCAGCACTGGAAGAGGGTCCCTTGACAGCCTGCTCCTCGTGGAAAGACAGAGGAGCCATGATCATCTACACTAGTGGTACAACAGGAAGACCAAAAGGTGTCCTCAGCACCCATGAGAATGTGCAAGCTGTGGTGAGTGCTGCTTTTCCTCTGCAGAGCTCATGGCATGTTACAGAGGTCTTGGCCTTCAGAGGTGTTTTGTTTGTTGGAAACCCCAGAGCACAACACGTCTTAGTACAGCCGAATTTCTGCAACAGGGCTGTGGGGCTGTATCTTGAAAGTCCTCAACACGTTCAAGGTGTTTGAGGCTCTAAACCTTGTCCTTCTGGTATTGCTGTTCTGCAGCTGTAGCCAGGGGCAGATGGACTCTCCCACTGCTTTCCTGGAAAGCACAAGGGGTGAGACCTGTTTTAAAAAGACTGCTTTCTTTGCAGTTTGCTTTTCTTCACTGTGACTAGGAAAGAATCTTTGCCCCTGTTTGGAATATATTAGGCCAGTAGAGTACCGTGTGAAGTCTGTGCATTATTCAGCTATATATCCCCAAGGCAAAAAATCCATTAGCTCTCTGAGCCAAAAGGAATTAAAAGTTTGAATGAGCCTGCTGACTGCCTCACCAGTTGGTTATCACTGCCTGCAACTGATAGACTCATGCCATTAGGGAAAAAGGGCAGGGAGTACAGCATGCCTTACGGATACATCCCAAGAGCTTACGTTGTTCTGGGTGCTCAGATACTGCAGTGCTGGGAGTGGAATGAAAGCTTTGATGGATAGAGCCAGGGTTTGGCTATATTGGGCAAAGAATCTCTTCCCTTACAAATATGCTGATCATTTGGGAGGTGGCCTGAGCAGTCACCATCTTTTGTGCTGTCTTGCAGAAAGCCTAAAACCTGCTCCCTGCGTGTGAATGACATGGCTAAATTCCACTGTTCAAATGCTTTATTATTTTTAGATGGCTGGAAATAAGCTTTCCAGTTGCTAACACTGGGCTCTGAAGGCCATTGTTCACACAGAATCCTGAAGTTCAACACTTTAGATAGTCATCCCTTCATAGCAGAGTATTTTAGAATATATACTCTATGTACTATCAGTATATTGATGGACCAATTTTTTTTTACTAACGTGAAGCCTACTTTGTTTATCAGACAGTGATTTTCTGCTCCTATTGACTACCACTTACAGGTGCTAAAAGCCCAGTGTCATTGGTGTCCAAATTATGTCAACAAAGGTCTGAGAAAATTAGGTTTTTGATTACTCTTTCTGCCAACCCTGCATGTGCAGCAGCAGGCTAGTAATTCTGTAGGCTCTGCTTAAAATCACTGTTGAATATTTCTCAGTAATGAGGAAGGACTTTGATATATATGAAGACGCGTACTGACAAGATGCAGAAGGTGTTCTTCTTGTATTCTATTTTTGTGGTGGGAATTTTGCTCGTGCTGATCCTAGAGGAAAGATTTTTGTGCCCAGGCATTTTTCCAGGGGGGTCTGGGATTTCTGCTGCCAGCTGTGCCCAGGGGATGTGGGGCCCAGGCACCTTGGGCTTTTCAAAGCAGTGAGGGTCTTTCCTCCTGCCCTAACACTGGGTTGTATGTTTCCTTCTGCAGACCACAGGGCTGGTTAAGAAATGGGAGTGGAGGAAGGAGGATGTTATTCTGCACGTGCTGCCTTTACATCATGTCCACGGGGTGATCAATAAGCTCCTCTGTCCTCTCTGGGTGGGAGCGACATGCGTCATGTTACCCGAATTCAGCGCACAGATGGTAAGCCTGGAGGGATGGCATGTTGTCTTTGAAATTCAGCAGCAAGACCCCATGCATTGTAATTAGAGCAACTTTGGAAAGAAGTTTTTAAAGAATTGCAGCCTCTTTAGCCACTGGCTGCACATGGGCCACAAACTGTCTGTTAAGAAGTGTTTTCAGTTGGACGCAGTCTGGGGTAAACTCACTTTCTGGAAGCTGCAGTTTGTTTAAGCATGACATACGTAATTGTAGTGCTACACTGTCCTTTCTTATGATGCTGAGGGTCTCTGACTGAAGATGGGCCTTCCTGCATACTTACTAAGAGCAGCTGCACCCAGAATAAGGGTTGTTAATTCTCTAGTACCAGGAAAGGTGGACATACTGTTTTTTTCTCTTGCTTGTTAGCGGTGTGCTGCTTGAAGATGTGCTGCTTGTTGGCATCTTTAGTAGCTTGTGTTTTTCCCTTCCAATCACTTGTCCTTCATGTTTCGTATTATGTTACATGACGGAACATAGGCTTTGCAGTTTGTTGCAGCCCAGATAAGAGAAGTGCTGGTACTAATCACTTGCATGGAAACATTGCTCTCCCTCTGCAGAGAAGCAAGTGTTAACAGATCTGTTGTTTTAGATTCAGTGGTATGAGGGAGAGTTTGCAAATCGAGAGCTTCTTGCAGCCTTACAGGAAAGGTGGCAGGAGGGAAACCTTACTTGAATGTAGTAGGAACACACTCACAATGGTGTTTTCCGGCTGAGCCAGTCCCAGTGCTCTGCTTCTCAGCTTGCTGGCTGTGGTGGCAGGCAGCCGACCTAAAGAGAGTTAAAAACCGGACTAGAATCAGGGCAACCAACAATAAGGTAGAACAGTTTCAACAGTTACCAGTCCCAATGGTCCAGTCCTGCTCATCTACATCTCCCAGTGTCCTGTGTTGTGTGGGAGATGTTGGAGTCTGCAGTGTCACTGTTAAGAGAGCAACTGGGGGTTTTGGGCACTGCTGCCACCTCATAGCAGAAAGGAAATGTGAGCTGTTGGCACAGAACTCCCTGGGAAGGTGAAAAGTGTCTGTCAGGCCTGTGCTTTGTAACTAAACAGGCTGCTTTACCTGTTTATATTTATCCATATGCTGAGTGGCTTTGTCACACTGAAAGGGCAAAGTGCGAAGGTGTGGGTTTGAACCCAGGACCCAGTTACACCCAGAAGCCTCACTGTGCTGCTGTCAGGTGAGGGTCAGTTTGCGCTTCTATGTGAGTGACTGCAGGACCATGTGATTCTTTATTACTTATTTCTGCTGCTCGGAGAAGCAACCACAGAAAATGCACGCTTCCTTTCTTGTTTCAAGACAGCCCTGACACCTGAACACCCACTTGCTGGCTGAGCACTGATCATTCAGGGGAGAACAGCCCCATAATCCTGGAGGGGCAGCTCTGCAGTTGCATTTCCTGAATAAATAGGTAGGATGCTGTGGAGGAACAAGGCAGGAAGGTCCCCTGGCAGCTATAGCCAGTGCTCTGTCCTAGATGATCACTGCCAGATTGTCTTTCCCCATCTTTAGGTTGTCACCCCAAAAGCTCAGGGTGCAGCAGGGATGTGTGCCCCACCAAAGCTGGAGTTGGTGATGCTGGTGCTGGTGCTGGTAGCCTGGAAGCAAATCCAAGCCCTCTGGAGGGCGCGTTTCTCCACGTCCTGTGCCACCAGTGATTGATTGTCCCTTATACCCTTGTGTTTTCTCTGCTCTCTCCCCGACATCTGCAAATCAATGAGCTGACGTTGAAGGATGGGTTCAGGTGCCGGGGAGCAGGACACCCCGCCTGCCTCCTCTGATCAAAGCTCTCCCCCAGACTTGACAACCAAGGGCAAGCGGGGACAGTGCTGGAGGCGTCTGTTTGACCCTGGAGGTTGAACTTGGGCAGGGAGGTCAGCATGGCAAACGTGCCTGCTGCAGTGAACGCTGTTCCGAGGGCTCTCAGGTGCACTCGGGCTCTGAAGGATGTCATTTGCTTTTCTATTTCTTTTTTTTTTCTTATTCCCTTTATTTTTCCAAGGGCCTCCCCTGGGAGCTGAAAGTGGTTTGATCGACACTACAAAGAAAGCACATGAGGGTAAATAAGGCTTTCTTGTGGAGTTTAATGCAAGCTGCCTTTCAGTTCCAGTCTATTTTCACCAGCTGTTTACAAAATGCCCTTTGCTACTGAAATCAGCTTTCAGAAAAGCAGCAGAGTTTCAGTGGAGGATTTTTGCAGAAGGAGCCCGAGTCTTGCTGCGTGCTGCTTTTCTTTTCCCTTCGCTGCACCTTGAGAAAGCAGCCAATTATAGTGTGATATAAAGAAACTCGAATGGCAGCTAAAACACTTGACAGGCTGATCAAAACAAGGCTAGGAACTTACTCTCAACCTGCTGCAGACATATTTAGCCTTGAGTGATACTGGCAAAGGTTCAAGAGAAACCGCAGCAGCATGCCCAATGTGTGTTTGGTTTTTAATCACTAACACTTCATTATACAAAATAAATACTTTATTATTACAGTGTTTATTAAATTACATAATTTGCGGCGTGCCTTATAGTTGTGGATGCAGATGCCAGTCTGGTTTCAGTGGTAATAATGTTCATTTTTTCCTTAGTTAAAAGACATTTCGAGCCCTGGACCAAGGTTTGCTTGTTGCTCCCTGCAGTGCAGTGTTAGGAGGTGGCATCTTTCAGACCCTTCCGTCTGCTTTTGGTAGCTGTCCAAGGAAAGGTTAAAAATCAAGACTGTGGAGTAACCCTGGTGTCCTGACCAACATCCACTCTCTTACTAAAACAGCGTCTGATGTCTGCAGCTGCATGCAAGCTACTGCTGAGGCCACAAGGGCTCATTAAAGTGTATTGGGATGCCTCAAGCATGAAAGTTGCTGCATAAAATCAGGCTCTTTTTATTAAACAAGGACATCCATTACTTTGCACTAGCTACTGTACATGTTATAATTCACTTTATAGCACCATCTGTTAAGACTGTCTTGCTTAAGCTTTTCGTAGCATCATTTTATTGTAAGTTATTAAAAATATGGCTGCATCTATTAATCATTTATTAATAAAGGGTTTATAAATGGGCCCTTAATTTCCAGTGTTACAGTCTACTTGTATGTGACATGTTAATTCCTCTGGTGCGTGTACTCCTTGGGGTGCAGTGTATCTTCACGGGGAGCCCTTCCCGGGCTGCTGCCTGCACTCCTGACTGGAGACAATGGGAGCAGCACCCAGCA
>NW_009923142.1:8416-27263 GCF_000696875.1 Nestor notabilis
TGTTGTTTGGGAGTGCTTGGGAAGGCCGATGATGATTAGCAGGGGGAGACATTTCAGCACTGTTGTGGGCATGTGGGCTTGGAACACGCATGAGAACAGCAGTGAGCCTGAAAGTGTGTTCCTCCCAGCAGCTGTGTGGGGCAAGGGTGGCTCTGATGTTTTTGGTTTGGGGTTTTTTTTTTTCTTCAAGGGTGAGAACTGGGAGGGCAGAAGCTTCCTTCAGAGCCAGAGCTAGCTGCAGCATAAGTGTCCCTAATCCTCCCATAATTTCTTCCAAGCTGAGTTTTTACTTCTGCAGCTGCACTGTTCCTGTTTGCAGGCAGCCAGCATTTCCCAGCTGCTTCTGAACCTGTTTAAAATGCCTGCTCTTTTGCTTATGCAGGAATTGAAATTTTAAAATTCTGGATTTGTACAGTTTTTGTGCAAATTGGTGGCCAGAAGAGAAGAGATTAATGCCTCTGCTAAAGGAAGGACTGCAAAGTGAGCCTCCTCCTACTGGCCTTTTGAAGGCCTCTGTGAGAATTGGGGTTTGCACTGAGAAGACACTACAGCATCCATTCCCTAGTGACTCCCTCTCTCCATCTCCCTTCCCTTCATCAATTCAGTGATGGCTGCTAAGGCTGAGCACACCCTGTGGAGTGACTGTTAGTCGATGGAAATGTCAGTGAGGTTGGAGAGATAGACCCAGGGGAGGCCAGGCATCCTCTGTGCCCATGCTTTTGCTGTCACAGTCACATGTGGATGGTCCAGTTCCAGACTGGGACACCCTGTGGACTGGAGCCTTTCAGAGCGAGTCATGACGTCAGTGTCTGCTTTGCAGGATCCTCTGCTGAAGGCTTTTGGCTGAAGTGGATCCACTCTGAGTTTGAACAGTGGGAACAGCTTCTCTTTGCCTTGGACCACCTCTGATCTTGCCTGGAGATGTTCTAATAGCAAAAGGCTCCCTGTCAGCATTTCATATTGATAAACATGAGATCAGATCCCAGGAGGTCTTTTAGTCTTAAGTGTGGTGTAGGAAATAGAAGAGTTCAGAAACATGGAGGAAAAAAACTTGCTCTTATGAGTATTGGGGGAAGCGTATAGAAATCTCAACTCTGTGTGACCTAGTTGCGGTGTGTTCTGCCTCCTTGGCTCTGCTGGGCAGGTTTTGAGCTGTGGTGAGCTGCCTGCAGAATGACAACACAGTCTGTGCCCTGCAACAGCTTCCATGATAAATATGCCAAGATGCAGATTTACTGCCCTGAAGTTCCAAAAGGAGCTGTTGTTTTGGTGCCAGCGTTACTGCATGTCTGACTTAAGGTGCCTCCAAGGATCAAGCCCTCTAAAAATCATACCCAGTTTTACAATGTCACATGTAAAGCCATCAAAATTGTTAATCTTATTTGGACCCTCCTTCCAGGGAGATGGAAATGATGGGTGCCCAAAGCTAGTGTGTGATATGGGACTAGCTGTGAGTGTGCTGTCACCCGTGGCAGCTTTTCCCCATGGTGGGAGGGTGCCCCAGACCTGATGCTCATCAAGGATGTGTGCGGGGTGTTGCTCTGGGGTTGCTACTGTGTCATCCACTTGCACCCCTGACTTCCTTGTGAACACCAGCAGCTTGTGCTACGTCTGGGAGCAAACTGTTTGTCCTTGCTGCTGCTGTTATCTCTCTGAACCAGGCTGGGTGCTGATGCTTTATACCTTTGCTGGGCTGTGCAGGGAGATCTATGGCTCAGCAGTCACTGTTGCCTCCGGGAAGGAGAAGCATGCACTGCATGCAGAGCCTCTCCTCTGTATCTGTCACTTTTGCAAACATCACGCTGGGCAGCTCTTTTAGTTTATTTTTAAAAGAAAAGCAAATCCAGGCAGAGGAGTCTGATCTCCAATAACCAAGCATTGCTGAGACGCTGCTGGTAACATGCTGGGGATTGTGTCTCCCATCCAGTTTCAGCTGGAGAGAGGCAATTGTCTTTTCATCTGTTAATGGGAGGCTTCAGAGGAGTAATTTTATCTCAGACTCAAAGAGGAGTTGGTGGAGGGAGGAGTAGGTCACTAGTGAATGGATTATGTTTGATCACTTCTCACAGACCTGGCTTTAAAAAGTTAGAGGTTTTTCTTCCCATGTCCCCAGATCTGCCGTCTGTCCTCAGCATCTGTTAAGGAGTAATGTCTTTTGATGTGTGTGTGTAAATATAAAAAATGGAACCAGAGCCTGTCATATTTACTTATATTACCAGGTCCCACGGAAAGCACTTGCTCCTTGCAGTATGCCTACAGCATAGGAAGAGTTTAAAAGCTTCAGCGTGGAATGCAGAGGGGCCATCAAACTGCACTGATGAATAAATGATTAAAACCAGAGTCATGCAGAGCGCAAACAGTTTGGGGTTATAACAGACATGAGACAAAGCCACCAAGGGCCCAATTTCCCTTTGAAGAGAAGAATGTTTCTCTTGTATTGCTCACTAAGCATCTATGGCTCAGTCCTTAGGAGAGAGCAGAGCTCCCCTTGATGCTCTCCTATCTCATGTCGTGCCCATCTGCCTTTGTTGGGAATAAACTGGCATCCCTTTGGCACTACTGTAGAGTTACTGGAGCTTTCTGACCTCGGTGTTAGGCACAGGGTCTCACCAAGCAAGGAGCTGGTTTGATTGCAGCTGTGTTACTGCCTGTTGCTCTCACAGACACTCTAAAAATTGCAGGCAGCCCTTTTCCTCACTTGTGGTGCCACCCACATGGCAGCGATCGATGTAAAACACAAACCCATCTCCTGATCAAAAGGGAAGTAAAGGGATGATTTAACCTTGCATTAGGGGTATTGTTAGTTTTGAAAAGGTTTTAAAAAATTCAATAACAACTGAAAATGATACAATAATTTTATAGAAGAGAGGAGCTGTTGTAGCTGTCAATAGAGGTAGCAGCACAGGCTGTCTATTATCGGCTTCTGGTCTGATGGGAAAATCTATGCTGGACATTCACTTCCTTTTCAGCTTTTGGCTGTGTCTCTTCCGGCTGCTGCTGGGACTCCTGTATCAGGCAAAGTCTTCCAGCATTTAGTGTACAAATGGTTGTTGCCATCTTCTTTCTTTGCATTAGAAGGTACCCAGGTGTTGGTAGATTTACGGCATTGTGCATCTCCCTTTTCTCTTCTGTGCTCACATCTCTTGCTTCAGGCCACCTCAGCAGATCTGGAGGCTGGTTGGGAAGGTTGCTGTATGGAGTGACCATCTTTTAGAGCAGCTGCCATGTTCCTCCATCCTTGTTCACCATCATGCCATCTGTGTGCTGGAAGGAATACTTGGGAAAAATCCTAAGCTGTGTTTCACTGGGATTGTTTTGTACCCACTGGTGTAATTTTCTCCTTTTCTTTTTTTCATTTACTGATGGCAAAAACCCACTGGCCAGTCCATGGAATTGCCCAGATACGCTTTTGTGCAGTGGGAGGGGAAGAAAATCAGGAATGTTGGGCTGATGGCAAGGCTCTTGGGAACAGAAAGTCTCCCACTTCATTTGCTGGCTCAGGCAGCCCCGTCCTGTAAGCTTGTCCTGGCCTTTCGCTGCTGTTGTAGCTGGTAGGAAGCTGTTCCCATTCTTGCTTTCTTGCAATTAGAAACTTTTTGTTCCTAACCCTTAAAAGGAATCTTGGTCCATCTCTTGAACATATTCCATTGGAATACTGGAGCTTCCCTTGTGTCCAGTGAGTGCTTGGTGCAAAGTCTGGCAGCCCTGGCATGCAGTGCTGTGTTTGCTTCCAGAATCCATAGCTTTTTTAAAAGCACTTGGAGCACTGAGGTATGAGGTGAGCAAAATAAAATTAAATGATGGACTGCCAATACCCTGTCCACATGTAATTGATGTGGTGATGGTGACACATGGGATAACAGAAAGGGGAGATTGATTGTGCTGCTTTAAGTCTGACAGTGTCAGAGGATGCCGTGTGCTGGAAGGGCAAAGCTGGCCTCTCGCTATGAGCCTGTCCAAGCCCCAGGATTGATTGATTAGTCCCAGGTAACAAGACTTTCCCAGATCCTTCTCTCAAAGCATGAAGCTGTAAAACAGAAATAGCTGTTACAGCTGGCTGGGTAGTTACAAGCCCTCCGGACAGCTCAGGGCTGCGGAGGGCCTGGGGCTGCCAGCTTTGTACCACGGCTTGGTGCTTAGTGCTGTTAAAACACATGGGTAGGATCCAGATTGGGCTGAGCAGGAGCGGAGCAGGTGGAGATGTTTGGCTGTCAGCACATCACCCCGGCAGCTGGTGGCACAAATCCAAAGGCAGCTGCTTATCTTCAGGAAGGGGCTGTTGTTGGGGCGAGTTGGACTGACACAGAAAAAGCTGCTCCTGTGGTTGGAGTCGTGGTAGTGAGGGTTTTGTCTAAAGCAGGAGTTTAGCAGGTGTGTGAGGACAGGGGGCTCTGGGGTTGAAGAGAGATCTGCTGTGTTTTAGAGTGATGGGTTTGGCATTTTTCAGATCCAAATCCATGTGAAAAATAACTGCTGCATGGACAGACTGGAAGTCTGCCTGTGCTCCCAACAGCTGCTCTGGACTTGTGAAGGCCAAAAAAAAGCACGCAGCCAGGGTCAGACAGCCCTGAGCATCTGTCTCCCTTCAGTTCTTTCAGCACAGTCCTGATCCCTGATTGCTGTCATGTGTCTCTCCCTGCCCAAGGCAATGGCTCTCAGGAGCACCAGGCTGAGGAGAGCAGATCCATGTATACTGCCCCTGGCACTGGAAAAGGTCCTTCTCCATCCTGCTGTCTCCAATGGGAAAGATACTGTGGGACTGAAGAGAAAAAGATCTTTGGGGAACTGTCATTGTGTCTTAAGGGTGATGGTCCCTATGTAATCCCATAGGAATAGCTTCGCCTGAGCCTTAATCACGTGGTTTAGTGGTAGACTTGTCAGTGTGGGGTTAACGGGGGGACTTGATGATCTTAAAGGTCTTTTCCAGCCTAAAAGATTCTGTGATTCTGTGAAGAGGCTGGGAGGAGGATGTTAGGGCTTAGGTCCTTCTTAAATGCAGTTATGCCTATTCCAGCTTGTTTTAGATGAGCACGCTGGGAGTTGGGGTTTCTGCAAGTGTGATATTCCCTTTCTGGGCATGTCACCCATTGGTCCAGGCAAGTCATGTTCCTCCTCTGCTTTCCCTGATGTTAACAGGAGCTTGCAGCACTCACATCCCATCTCCCAACGTGTCCAGGTGATTTCCACCTTGTTTATTCTCCTCTATTAAGGACCATCTCCAGGCTGGGCTGTAGCATCAACTCCCTTCTGTTTGGTGGGCTGGTGCCTTTGTTGGATGTGTCCTGCTCCATTAAGAATAACAACATGGTGGTGGTGGTGTTTTTTAGGAGTTGATTGTTCTGAAGCAGTGGAGTGAGAGACACAGGAGGAGGCGGCAGCGGCGCAGCCACGTAGAAAGTAATGAAATGGAGCTCGAGCAAGGAGGATGGAGGGGAAGGGGGCAGAGTGACAGCATGAAGGAGAATCACTTGTTCACCTTCAATCAATTCCTGCCTTTTCTCGTGGTCACACGTGCCTGTGTGCAGCTGAGCGTGCACAGGCAGGGAGGGCAGAGGCGGTGCATTGTCAGGAGCTGTTAGGAAATACATTTGTCAACAACAGGGCAGGGACCAGAGCGAAAGGAAGGAGGCGGCCGTCACCATAGCCTTTTATTTATTGATGATTTTGGATTGTTCCTGCCTGGGGAAGAGTTCACCTGGGGGGAAGAGTGGCGAGGTGTGGAAGGAATGGGCCCGATAGTAATATTTATGGCTCTCAGCCATTGCTAACTGCTCCCAGGTGGGAATGCTTAGCCAGGGCAGCAGCCAGGGTCACTCTGTCTTCACCCTTCAACCAGCAGAGCCAGCTCCTGGAATTTGCCCTGGCTTGTAGTTCCCACAGGCTAGCAGGAGTTACATATATAGAGAAATCATCTGTCCCACAGGGACCGTTCCTCTTGAGAAGAGTGTGGTTGGTGTGGAGGCTGTTCTGGATAGCTACTGTCTCCTGCCTGCAACTGCTTTACCTGCAGTTTCTGATGGCTGATCTGTGCTTGCTGATGGCAGGTATCTCTGCACCCACTCACCAGAAGATGACCATTTCCATTGTGGTGGAGTCTTACTCGCAGTTCCAGTGTGTGATTTCTCTCTTCCCAACCCTGCCATTTGTCTTAAAAGCATTTCTTCCTCAAAGGTTTAAGTCTGTGGGATCCTACCTGTGTCTCGTGTTCTTCAGATGTGGCTTAGTGTCTTTCCAAAGAAGACCTGCTATGCTTGGAAAAGCTGGTGGCTTTGCATAGCCTTTTGAAGAGCTCTGCATATTAAGGGAATTAACTGATTCCGCCAGAAGTTTGCATCTTTGTGAGCAAATTCTTGGTTGTACAAAAAAATGCCATTTCCATCATCCTGCGCTCACTGAGTGTGAAAGCAGATGGGTGATATGCTGGTGGGATGAGTTAAATATTGTGCTTTGGGCAATAAGGGCATGATGAAGGTTGGGAGCTCTTGTTCTGGGCATGGATGAGGTGTACGCAACAGGCTTCCTGTTGTTTGTGCTTTCTGGAAGTCTCAGATAGCAGAGGTCTGACTGTTCGTGACCAGCCCAGGGGGGCTTTGTTTTGGACAAGCCTGTTGCACTCCTGTACCTCAACATTCCCTTGCACTGTATGAAGAAGCAGTGGTGGAGCTCACTGCCCTGTGAAGCGTTTGCAGAGTCCTCGCTTGTGAACCTCTTCAGAGGTGCTGAGGAGTCGCTGACAATGTTTATGATAACTTCCCTCTAATCTTTACATTGAGGTGTATTTTTATATGTGTTTATTTCCTTCTCTTCTAGGTTTGGAAGAAGCTCCTAAGCTCCCAAGCTCCCCGAATCAGTGTCTTCATGGGAGTGCCCACTACCTATGCCAAGCTGATAGAGTATTATGACAATCATTTCTTTCAGCCACAAGTCCGGGATTTCGTGCATGCCTTTTGCCAGGAGAACATCAGGTAGGTGAGCAATGTCCCTCTGGGCAGGGGCTGCTGGTGGCTGTCTGTCTCCGTAGTGGTGCTTTCCAGCACCACCTCTCTGCAGTGCTGGCTGTTGTGCTTTAGTGTCTCTTTGACAAGGACAAGGGTGACATTATTTAATTATGAGCCACTCTTGCATGGTAAAGCCAGAAGGGGTCTGCATGCTCATTATATGTGTCACCCTACATAACTCAAGACTGAGGACTTTGTGCTGCAACCCACTTGTACTGCAGGATTTCTTTTAGGAGGCTGTCCTATCTTAACATAAAACCTGTATCAGACAGAGAATCTTCTGTATGTGAGGAACAGCTTTGCTACTGGTTAAAAGCTTTTTGGGGCTTCTGTCTTAAGATTTTATGCAGGAGCAGGCTTTATGTAACCCTGTGTTAGACTACAAATTCCCTGAAGGACAGCTGATATTGAGTACTTTGTTACATGGGCTTTCCTTCCTCAGGTTAATGGTGTCAGGCTCAGCAGCCCTGCCTGTGCCTGTCCTGGAGAAGTGGAAGAGCATCACTGGGCACACATTGCTGGAGAGGTATGGGATGACTGAGATTGGAATGGCGCTTTCTAACCCTTTGCATGGAGTCCGTGTCCCAGGTAGGAGTCTCTAGAGCGTGCACACTGTTTGGAGGCATTTGGCTGTGAAGGGTTCTTGGTTTTTCTCATCACAGAGAATAAACATCTAATCACCATTTGTCATGTTTGAGGAGCAGGCTACGGTAGGAACAATGATGCTGGTAGGGGAATTGGCCTTGGGAAGCCAGGAGGGCACGGGGGTACACGGGTAGTGGCTGATGGGTTTCGCCGGGATCTCTGGTCATGGTGGATTAGCAAAGCTGTGTGTGCAGAGCTTGCAGTGGTGCATGCTGACCTGAGCAGCCAGCCTGGTTCTATCCACGAGGCAGAGGCCATATTGGTGCTTTATTATTCCCAAAGTCTTAGCAAGCTCAAGCACTGTGATGGGACTGCATCGTCAGCTCCTGCTCTTTGGGGTTGTATTTATGTGCGCTGTTGACACAGGTTTCTCCACAAAGCAGTTCTTGTCCAACTGATCAGTACCGAATACTTAAAATAGGATGTCTGCTCACTCTTATTTTAGTGCATGTTTCTTGGCTTTTCAGGAATTAGAACTTGTCACACCTCGTTGTACACTCTGGTTCTGTTCTCTCCTTGTCTTCCCTCACTTCTCTTAGCTACACTTTGTGCCTCCTCTCAATATCTGTACTTTATGTAACCTACCCATAAATTGATCTGAAACATTCAAAATATGAAATGCCCCCACCCTCCCTTTGGTTAAAAACGTGGCCATCTGTCTGCCAAGCAACCCAGCCCACCACTATGCCACCTTCTCCCCACACACTGTCTGCATATGCATGGCAGCATATGCATCGTCTTGGTTTCCAGTGTCTTGGGGGATCAGTGCTACCCAGGGGCTGTCCAGAGCATCGTGG
This sequence comes from Nestor notabilis, assembly GCF_000696875.1. NCBI lineage: Eukaryota > Metazoa > Chordata > Aves > Psittaciformes > Psittacidae > Nestor > Nestor notabilis. The sequence continues at coordinate 16,857 of NW_009923142.1, forward strand.
CTTCTCACAGCACCCCACGGGATGCAGAGGCTGTGCCCCTGCAGAGATCACACAGGGCAAGGAAAAGCTACAGCTCCCCCACACTGGCTCCTCAGCTTAAGAACAGGTCAGGGCCAGTGTGAAATACAATCTCGAGTTTACTTTTGCTGAGTAACTGTTGTTCCCCTACCCCAGCTCAGCCCAGTCTTCCCTTCCTAGAGAAGCCCCAGCCCTGAAGGCAGGAGAGGGAAGCAGGCAAGGAAATAAGATTCCCACCTGCATGAGCTTGAGCTCTCTGTGAGCCCCATGACACAGTGTGACAGTGCAGAGATCATTTGGATGTCCCTGTGCAGTGGCCTGGTTGTATTTGCTTGTCATTCATCTTCAGGAGGAGAAATGAGTGGAGGCTCTAGAAGTTTCCCAGGAGACAAAAGGAGAAAAGAAATAAGACTGAAAGTAACATGAGCAAGACAGATGTTGACACCCAGAAGGGCAGCTCGTATTCCAGAGCTGGGTGGCAGATCCAAGCAGAGCTGGGGCAGGATCCCTGGGGGCACCATGGTCTGCAAGGGAGCTGGGGACAAATCCTTTCATGCAGCTATAAGCAGAGGGGCTGGGGGTAAAGGCTGACTGTCACTCCAGCTGCTGTTTAGGGGCTGCTGCAGCCCTAAGTGGGGAGAGAAGTATCTCACGAAGGTGTGAATCAGTAAGAGACCTTCCAGAAAGAAGGCTATAATTGAATAGGCTTGATTAATTTATTTCAGGAAGTGTCAGCTGGGAAGCAGATGGGTGAAGCTGAGGCATAATTTACTGGAGCTGTAAAAAAGCTTTTGATATACTACCCCATTAGAGGCTGGAATGTAGGGTCACCAGGTAGCACAGAGGATCCAGTGTGAGAGTCAACTGAGAGTCAAATGCAATGATGAGCTGGGAACAGAGACTGGGTGGGAGGAGGAGTGAAGTGTCTGGAGAAAACACCTTGGATGGCACTGATAGGCACTAGGCAGAGGTGACCTCAGACCTGCAGCCTAGCCAAAGCCTTTACTAGCTGTATTTTGAAAAAGGAGCACCACAAGCATGGCATTTTACCCCATAGGTAACTCTGGGGATCCTCACACTTGCCAGGGGATTTCTCCTGCAGTGGAAGCAGCACACATCCTTCTCTACTGCTTCATGAGCCTCTGAGGAGAGATCCTGAGGCTTCCCTTGCCTTCTTCCATCCTCTTGGTGTAGCTGGGGAAAGGTTGAGTCCTTGGAACCTGCCCATGTCACCACTGGTGTGTGGCATCACTCCTCACCCAGAGCACAGGTCTGGAGGGTTATGGGCTTTAATTTCCAGAAGAAGAAAAGATGAAAGATTTGAAAGATAAATGTTTGCTTGTATATGGTTAAAACCCTGCTTAAAATGCCTCTGTTTTCACCAGCTCTCATTCTAATCCCCCTGGTGCTGTTACTGTGAAGGGAGATGAATAATTCATGGATGGAGAATGCCTCACTGGGCCTAATCACCACTTTAATTGGAGGTTTAGATCAGAGGCAGCTAATAGCTCCTACAGCGGGGACTCCGTGTATTGTTGACAGTGAGATCGTTGAGTGCCTTATCGTTGGCCTGTTTCAATTCTCCCAGGACACCACTGCACATAACAGCATCGAGGTAACCAGATACCGAAGGACACAGACCGCAGGGCCAATTAAATTTATCTGGGAAGAGCTGACAACTTTTTTAAACAGAGGAGAACTGGTGAAAGAATAATAGTGTCACTCCTTCCTGACTGCAGCCTGGCTGGTGTCGGCTGAGCTGACACCACAGGCATGCTGCCAGCATTTCTTAACATTCAAATTGGAGAGAGGTGGGAGGGAGAGAGAGGGAAAGGAGCAGGGATTTCTCCCCAGTTTCCCCTTGGGATCATGGCTCAGGACTTAAGGAAGTGAGCGCTGAGTGTAGACCCCCTTCTGATCACCCTGATTGCAGTCTAGGTGAAGCGAGGACCTCCAGTGCTGTTCCTTAGGGAGCAAGCTCAACCTTCTGCTGACTTGTTGGAGTCTGCATGGCATGTATCTTGACATGGTGGATGGGCCTGAAAAGCTCTAGTAATTGTTTTTGCATGAATTTTATTAACGCTCTTGGGTTCCTGTAGCTCTGTTCAATGCTGTGAGCATTTTCAGCCTCTGCAGATCTTGATTTCCAGTTTGACATTTTTCCTAAATACCAGAAAGTCTTTTCCAGACTGAATACAAGGAAACAGCTATCTATGAGGGACTTACTTTGTGAGTTTTTAGCCAAGCATTAGCCAAGTAGGAAATAAATTGATGGAGCTGTATTTGTAACTGTGATCTGAAACACTGTGAGGAGGACATGTTGCCTTTTCTGTGTCTTCAGATGTGGTAGCACTGGGCTCATCTTTGGTATTTCATTCTCAACGACTGAGACTGGAAGTGGGCACTAATCATTGAGTCCTACTGCCTGTGAATCAGTCACATTCCTGCATTGAGGTCAGTAGCTTGCATACAGGGAAGAAGCATCTTCCAGGAAAGCAACCATCTGATCTTGGTTTGAAAGCTTCCAGAGACGGCAAGTCTGTGGGAGCTCATGGTGGTTCATTGCACTGGTTACTGCTTCCTCCATGAGCTTCATGAGACTGACTTTGCAGCATCTCCCTGCTATTCCTTGCCACATCTCACAGACAGGTTGGAGGCTGTTAACACAAGGCATTTTTCACACTGGAGGAAATACTCCCATAGAAATCTAGAAGGTGGCTCCATAAGCTTGGCATGCAAACATTTAGGGTGTTTTCCATGCCTTGTGACATGCTTTGAGTCCTCCTGGAGCTTACCATGGCAGGTACCAGACTTTAAAATACATAAAGACCTTGACAGGGCACCTCCAGGCATTTCTCCTGGCTCATGCTTCTTCCTCACTCTGCTGCAGTCCTCTGTCTCTGACTTCTGACAGTGTCTGCCCATGGGATGAGAGCAGCCCAAGTGATGCTTGTGAGAAGAGAAGGACCTGGCTGCGTGTTGGCTGACCTGAATGCCGAAGGCACTTTCAAGCTGAACAGACACGCATCGCAGAACTGCCACGTCGCTTTCTGTTTATTTCTTGCCAGATTTGCTAATTGTTCGGGTAGTTTCACTGCAATAAAATCTCACTCCCTCATAGCCCATCTGCTCTTAGCTGATCCTGCAGGGATGCCATAAATCTGGGCTACGATGACATATCTATTTCCATGGCAACTGACCAATGTAGCAAACAAAATCATGATGTCACAGATACCACATCTCCAGGGCTTGAGCAGGAGAATGAGACCAGGATAGGGAAAACGCCACTTGAACCCAAATGCCTTAGATACAGATGACAAGGGGGAGGTGGCACTGAGCTCCAGGTCCTGCACACCCTATTCTAAAGACTTTGCAATGTCAAGTGTAGCAGACCTAGAAAGCATCACCAGCTTGAGTCTCTCCAGGGGGGAAAACTGATCATCTCTTAAAATAAAGAGAACATCTACTGATTTAAGCTCAGATCTGTGCAGTTCTTCTGAGCCCAAGGTAGCTCTGTGCTCATGTCCCTCTCCCCAGTCACAGGGGATGAAAGCCATGGGTCTTATCTTGCATTGAGAGTGGTCTCATGCTGTTGAGATGCAGAGGGAAACCTGCTGAGCCAGCAGATGCCCACAACTCCTGGTTGCTGCTTGCCCTGGAGCCGCTCATCAGACAAAGGTCACAGGAACAAAGCTGTCCTGACTTCTGTGCTTTCGGATGCTCACCAAGAAAAGCATGCACTAAACCAAAGGGTGGGAATGCTGCAGGCTGCAGGTTGGGGAGCTCTGGGTCAAGAGAACCAGCTTGGAGCTTAAAAGCAGTTGTTCATGACACTGTGTCACATTCCCTGGCTTTGAAAATTGAAACCTGTGGAAGAATGATGTGGTTTTGATCTCTGCTTTTCTCCTGTGATGTTTTATATACAGTGTATTGATGTCTCATAAAACTGAGATAATCCCTTGCAATTCTCACACTGTTAAGCCTTTGCCTTTTCTGTCAGGTCCAGGCTTTAGAGAAGCAATGAGCCACTGTAGTAATCATTGTGCTCTTTCTTTTCACATCTTTGTGTAGGTTTCATGGTGCTTCTTTTTTTTTTTTTTTTTTTTTTTCTTTACAAAAAGACAGCTTCATTACTGGGCTACGAAGCTGTGCTGATGTCTTCAAAGACTGGCCAAGAGAGACTGCTCCAGGCTGGAGACACATTTGTTTTCCTAGGCATTTCCAACACTGCCTGCTCAGCGAACAAGAGCGTATTGCACTGCAGTGACATTTGCATGCAGACATATGATGTGATCGAAGCCTTCCTGAAGGATAACCCCCTGCTAGGAAGTTCTTTAGTGCCAGCACAGTCTGCAGATGCCATTGATAGACGAGCAGCTGCTCTTTTGCATCCTTGATTTTGTTGTTTCCCAGAGGCTGTCCACTGTTTCACTGCTGTTTTTCTTCATAGGTTCTGTGGGCACCCCACTGCCAGGGGTAGAAGTGCGCATTGCCACTGAGACCTTGAAGAATGGTGCTCGTTCCTACACCATCCATGCTCAGGGAGATGAAGACAACACACAGGTAGTGCTCAGCCTTGTTCTCTGCTGCTTCACTTGTCTCATGAGAAGTTCTCTCTGCCCCAGCCCTTTGAAGCCTCAAGGACTGAGGCTTGCACTGCTGTTATTCCCAGAAACTTGGTGATGCTCTTTAGAATGTCTCTTTTTCATATTCTTTTTATGGGTTACTATAGCCCTGGTGCTTTACAGACCACACAAGTGTGGTCCTCGCTGCATAGATGAACAACATCTGAGAGAGGAGAACACCTCCAGCATGGGAGTGGGAGGTGAAGGCTGTGGCATAAGGGCTATGGTATAAGATGATATTGTATCTGCTGAGGCTGTTGATGCCCTGGAGGAAGGTAATGAGTTAAGCAGTGCCTGACCTTTGAAAGCCAGGACAAGAAGTTGTACTGCAGACGGTAAAAACAAGGCATAGAAGGGAATTCAGGTGAACCCTACTCTGCTCTAAAGAGTCACTAAATATGTGCAGTCTGGAAAAGAGGGCGAGTGATTTCTAACCCTGTATTTATTTGACTGGGTTTTACCAGGGGGTTAGCAGTGAGAGCTGGAAGGGCAGGACTGGTATCCTTGCGAGTTGCATTCATTTTAAAATGAATCAGGGGGGAACTCTATGGGTTTCCATGAAAGTCCAGCTCCAACTGCCAAGTGGTATCTGTACCAGCAGTTCTACTATCTCAGAAGTCAGATGTCCATGATGGTGAAGCAGTTGGGCCCTTTTCACTATGAGCTGCCCCTGTGTTGGGGTTCTGTGTATTCCCTCCTGCAAGAACAGCCTCCAGCCCAGGGTCTGGGGTGTCCTGCTGCCTCAGCCCCTTTTTCTCCCCACAGAAATGGCTGAGCAGGGTCTGCCTTCCTGCCACATTTCCTTTGCACCCTCATTCTGGGTGCAGGTCGTGTTCCCTCTGGCAGATCAATAGCCAGGTGATGCACAGGCTCGGCTGAGTAGATGGATGCTGTATGTGTGAGAGAAATTGCTCCAGCAGTTGTGTGCACCGTGTGGGTGGGAGACAGACAGGCGTGAGATTCAACCTGAAATATGTGGCTTCACTCATTCCTCTGGGGAAATAGCTTCTCATCTAGCCACAGACATGCCAAGGGTTCAAAAGGAGCTTCCCGGTGTCCAGCAGGGTATACCAGAGACACTGCTGGTGTAAGTACTGGTGAAAGGCTCAAGAAAACCGTTTTTCCTCTAGATTATCTGTGGTGGCAGCTGGAGGAGCCAGCAGGACCATGGGCAGCCCCGTGTGGGTTGTGGTCAGGCTGCAGCAGGTTGCCTTTTGTGTCCTGATGCCAAAACAGAGCACTGGATCCCACCCCAGACATATAAAATGAGCCCAGGGGAGAGAGAGCTGAGAGGGACCGCTCTGGCCAGGGACTGTGGTGTAGCTGAACAGTGAGCAAAGCAGGAGACCTGGACTGGCTGCTGTAGTGCAGCACTCAACACATAGGAAACTGCTTCCTGTTTATATCACTTCACTGGATGAGTGTTACGTCTCATGGTTTTGTCCCCTCATCCTGGAGTTAGCTTTTGGCCTTTCTTTTTCCATTTGTGTGGAACTGAGACATAAAATAGAATGTGTCCATTTTAATAATGATCCTATAATGCTTTTTTTTACCCTAAGGGATCCCTGGGCTCTTTACAAATTAGGTCTCAGACACAAGAATCCCCATAGTGCAGCTACTTCCAGGATGAAATGTGGATGTCGTTAATCTGAATTATAAGAGGCAAAAAAAAAGTTGGGTTTTTTTTTTTTCCGCTTAATACTTCTTCCTTTTCCTTCTGGTTGTATTGAGTGCCCAGAGAAGAAGGGGAGCCCAGAAGACCTGTGTCTGATGCTGGAAGCCCACCACCCTCTGGGGTTTCAGAGGGCTGAGACCCACATAACTATTTCCTCTGGCTTCAGGCTGATTGAGTTTATATTTGGGACAGAGGAATTGCCCTTTTATGCCATCCATTTCTCACATAAACCCTTCACCCCCAGTGCAGGCCACTGAGGTCCATACCAATGTCTCATGGTGCTCTCAGGAGCTCCAGTCAGCGCTGGTGTTGGCCCCGTGCCCCTTGCTGATGGCTGACTTTCCGTCAGGCTACCCCTTGGGGGTTTTATCAATGTTCTGATGAATTCTCAAGACATCTGCCAGGGAGGGTGTGGGGAGGTGGTAGAATTTGCCTCTGGGTGTTGGCTGAGGGGTTGGTCCCTCTCTGAAAGGCTGTCCCTATCTCACCCACCTTGCCCCTTATCCCAGCTTAACTGAGAGTTTCTTCAGGCTGAAGAGAGAGAAATGGTCCCATCTGCTTTGAGCAACACTAGGAGACAGTGTCTTCTGCTGTGCTCCAGGACATCCAGGAGCAGAATGGATTTGCTGCCTCTGTCCCTGAGACTGTCAAAAAGGCTGTAGCAAAGTGGGAAAAACGGTCCCTGCTCTCAGTGTGTCTTGGCACAGATGGACGCATGGGGATGCCAGGAGTTTGATTTCTGTCTGGTCTGTGTATGGAGTGTGATTTTCCATCGCATGGGCAGGTGGCATCCGTGGTGGCACACCTCTTGTCCCAGTGACAGTGTCATTTCACTGCTTCACACCTGTGGTTGCAGGCAGAAAGCCTCACCTGCTGCCTGTTCCTGCCCTGAGACGCTGCTCCTGGCACACTCTGTGCATCATGCTTGGTTAATAATTTATGTCAGAAGAGAGAACGTCAGTGGAATTTATTTAAAACAAGGAGGATCTGACAGGCCGAATGCTCATCATGCTCCACCAGGCAAAGAAAGGCCTGGCTCTGTTTCACTTCAGCTCCTCCAAGGTGAAGGGGCTGTCCCCAGGATGAGAAGACCTTGTCGGTGTTACCCTCCTTGATCGTGCCACCAGACAACCCTGGTGTGGCCTCTTCCTTGCCTCTGATGAGGAGGGATAGAAAAATTCTTCCTCACCTTCCTTGCAGGAGGGCTCTGAGGCTTACAGCATGTAAGTAGGTCTGTGGTGTGGTCCTGGCAAAGGCAGAGGGGTCTGGGTGGAAGGACAGCAGTGGTGGGGCCGGCGCAGAAAGCACATAGCCCACCCAGGCCCGCTCTGCCTGTGTTTGATATGAGCATCTGCAGCCCCGTCGCTGCTCTGGGCATTTCTGCCTGTTTTGGCATTGATACCGTGAAAAAGCCCCAAATGTCATGTAATGGATTGCTGGAAATAAACACCTCCCGGCAGCAGGGCTGGCACAGGCAGCGCCTGCCGTCTGCTTCAGTTACACAACTTTCAGGGCAGGGACCTCTCTGTACACGGAAAGCGTGGCACACATCTGTGCCACTGCACAGATAATGAAACTGCCACACCAGAGCTGGTCCTGGCCATGGCGGGGACATGGGGCTGTGCCTGGCAGCATGCGGGACATGGTGTGGCAGATCTGGTGGGATGCTGAGCACCCCGGTGCGAGCTGGGCTCCAAGCCATCTCTTCTCACCAGCCTCCCGGCTCCTGCTTGCAGGTGATCTCCATGCCGGGGGGGTTAGGCGCATTGTCAGGGCAATCTGCAAGGCGTTCACACCTCAGCTCCACTGTGCAGAAACCCTCGTGGCTGTGAGCAGGAAGAGCACCTGCCTTTGCCAAGGAAATCATTTGCTGTACGGAGCCTCGCAAGGTCACCACCTTCCCCGCTCGCGTTGGGCTGAGGTTTCTGCCTTCTGCTCTCTCCTGACAACAGCAGACAACAGACTTTCCCTGAGCTGTTTCTTCCCCACTAACACTGTCTCTCCCATTAGATGCTGGGGCATTGCTCCGTTTCCTTTCACACCATCACCCTTTAGACACGTTTGCACGTCCTGCCGCAGTGAGATGCAAACAGGAGCTCGGCAGCATCGTGGTGGTGGCAGAGGAAGGCTGTGGGTGGTGGGAGCGGGGAGGTGGGGAGCGTTTCTGCTTTGCCATCCGGTAACTGCCTGAGCTTTCAGCAGGGGACTGCTGTAATTTGCAAAGCTGGTTTCTGGCACACCCTGAAGATCAATAATCTACTTAGCTGAAAGTTTGCTGGGTATCTCTTCTTCCCTTCATTTTCTCCCGCCCCTTGATTAGAGTGCTGAATTCCTTTCGTGCGTGTGCTCCAGCCCTTCGATCTTGCAGCTCTCATGAGCCTTGTGCTCCATTGCATCCAGTTTGCACAGATTTTCTAGCTGGCTTTTGTGCTGCTTCTGTAGTTACTGCTGCACCCTGGGCTGTGAGCTGGCTTTCTGAGCTGACACAGAGCCACAAGCAGTCAGGCTGTCAGCTGTGCCCTGCCTGAAGCTGCACCATCACTGCCAGAACCAAAAGGTTCTCCAGCCTGATGAGATCCCCTCACTGCACAGTCTGTTCCCAACCAAGGATGCTCTGCAATACACTATTGGACAGGACCACCTGCAGTAGGGCAGGAGGTGGCATTCCCCATTGGAGCCGCAGTGCCTGTACCCTGACACAGCATCGCCCACCTCTCCCTGTCCAGGAGTGTGGTGACAGGGAGCATGGTCCCTTGGAGAGTTGCTGTCCTTTGAGTGCTCAGAGAAGTGCTTCTCCTCTGATGGGGAGCAGAAGTGTGGAAGCGAATGTCTGTCACAGGGCAGCAGCAGCTTTGCGTGCCTTGAGTCAATTACTCCTGTAGCTGCTCCTGTCCAGAGCAGCTCCTAAACTTTTAACCTACCTTAAGCTGCTGCCTATTGAGTCCACCTGACCATACAGGCAGGCTTAGTAATCCTCACCCACAGCCCTGGATGCTTTCTTTCCTGGTCTTTCTTCCCCTTAACTTTTTGGCAGCCTAAAAAGGATCTGGGTCTCCCATGCCTGGCTCCAGCGCACAGGAAAGGGTTACAGCTCTCCAGCGCTGAATGTTTCAGTTCGCTTTGTTCAGTGCAATGCATATTTCATACGCTTAGCTTCCCAGCTGGCAGAGGCCTGGAAACCCTGCAAGCTGTCGGGTATTGTCTCTCTCCTTCTTTGTTTGTTTGTTTGTTGGTTGGTAGGGGTTTTTTTTGGGGGGGTTTGTCATTTTTGTTGGATTTTATTTTTTTCTTTTCTTTTTCCAAATTGCTCACTCGCACGAAAGCCAAACCCCAGTCCTTGACAATAGGGGTCTATCAATAGATAAATGGTTTCACAGCTGTATCTAATGCACTGCTCTAGCCAGGGCTTTTATGGGGAGTAATTTTCTCGTGCTGAGGCTGCGAAGGGAGCTGTGTGGGACGTATGGGTTGCAGGAGCTGGCAGCAGGAGGACGCTGCAGCCATAGGTTTTTCTCTCCCCCCTTCAAAGGTTGTAATTAGCTCGTTGTTTATCCATATGCAAGCTGTCGTCCTGGACGGGATGCGGCCATCCCTTCCCAAAGCCACCAGCATCTCCTAGCCCCTCCTCCCTGTGTCCCCTGTGTCCCTGCCATCTGCTAGCAGCTCACTGCTGGTTGCCAGCACCTCCACAGGGCTGCGGGCATCGGGGCAGCTGCCACCGTCACTGGTTGTTATGACCGGAGGCCTTGGCTGTTGATGCCCCTGTGGAGGGGACCAGGAATGGCTCCACCCCACTCATGTTCATCCCAGATCTCCAGAGAAACAGTGGGGAGGTGGTTGGTCATCACTGAGCTGCCAGGATTGCCTTGGAGGCTTTCTGGGTGCTTCTTTGCTGCTGCCCATGGGTGCTGTGGACTTGGGTCCACCTCTCTGGACAGATCCTGCATAGAGGTGCTGTTGCACATGTACCTCTTGTGTGTGGCTGTCTCCTCCTCATCCATCCAGGTATTTTGAAACAGCTGGTGCGAATGTACCGGGCTCTTCTCCCATGTGTAGCTCCTGAGGCTAGAGATGGGCACGTGCCAGGCA